>NC_139582.1:11671606-11921606 GCF_946808225.1 Silurus aristotelis
TCATCCACCAATCCTACAATGTGTCGCTGCTGTAAACAGGTTAGACTGTAGTCTACACTTCAGCCAAAATTAACTCATTTAAAAAAGTAACGAACAAAGCACCATATGGTAACGGAGTTACTTTATTTAAAAAGTAATGCGTCACAGTATTAGTTACTGTCAAAAGTAACTGCGTTACAGTAACGCAATACTGCCCAACACTGTCGCTGTGTGTGTGTGTGTGTGTGTGTGTGTGTGTGTGTGTGTGTGTGTGTGTGTGTGTTTGTCCTGCATGTGTAAGAAAAGGCAAATAGCACCTGCTGTATAATGACGTCTCTGTGAAAGGTACATATGAGAATGTAGATTGGCTAAATCAGAACTGGCTCTGCTTTATCTGCTAATAACCCCAAGATGGAAGAGATAGAGATCGGACAACAAACAAACCACACGCTCTCTCTCTCTCTCTTTCTTTCTCTCTCTCTCTCTCTCTCTCTCTCTCTCTCTCTCTGTCTCATCTTTACTTACCAGCCCCATTTATATTAAAACAATTCAGTAAATTGCAACCTAATCGCACATTTTTTGTGTTATAAATGTACCATAAATTAATACTTTTCAAGTTTTTAAAACATGTGAATGGACAAATATGGATGCTTTATGCAAATGTATGTTATTGTTAGAGAAACCAAACTCAGCATAGAGCATGAAGACAAAATGCACTTGTAAATGTTGTAAAGTAATTATTGTGTTTTAAATTATGGTAATCATCAGTTCCAAATGGAACATTTGCTATGTTTCTACACGGACGGTTTTAATTGCCGAATGTGTGCATCATGGCGAATTTTGGTGCTTAATACTTCGTGCATCAGTATCATATTTAACCATTGATATATATACGTTTAAATTACACACCAAGCTGACAGTCGGCTGGCTTTAGTTTTGTTCTGCGCCGTTGGCTCTTGGCGATAAAGGGAACGACGATTGGCTATTCATCTTAGCAGATAAGGAAGGGAAAAAAAAGTTTTTTGTCATCCTTGCGCTTGTCTTTGCAATTTAGCAGGCATGATTGGAAAATAAAAACGAACCCGTTAGTAATTATCATAGCAGACGTAAACGCTGCTTGCTTTTTATATTTACAGTTCTAGCTCTTCCGGTATCCCTGTTTGGATGCTGAAGACAGACTACTGCCACCTGCTGGAATGAGAGAGTTTTGTTCTCTCATGCAAGCGCAAAAAGTACAAAAAAGTACTAAAAAAAAGAACAGAGCGGAGAAACTAAGGAGGCTAACAGGCTTGGTTTAAAAATAGGACAAAATATGCATTGATGTACAAATGCATAATTATTTGTTGAAAACCACAACAATGAATAAAATGTCATCATTTACTGCTGCTGTTATTTGCTGCTTTTAGATTTTAGTGTTTGTTCGCATCGTTTTTCACAAACGAGCTGATTGCACAACCTGATGCTCGCGAGTCACGACAGAACAGATCTGGTGCGACTGTTCCGAAGTTACAAACAAACAGTTTACGCAAAAGCACTTTATTAAACTACACCATATTCACATGATGATAATTCTATAGTTTTTGCCTACCGTGCTGATGTTTCTCCCTTATCCGTGGCACTAGTGTTTTCTTTTTACATGCTAATGCATTACTGTCGTACTTCCATGCCACACAAGCTCTGCTTTGCATGAATTACAGGTATAGTTTTCTTTGTTGCTTTGATGCTTCCATTGCTTTGCATTTAATATAAAATGCTCCCATGCCTTGGATGAGTTGGGACGCACAATTGTTCCTGCTGCCGATTGACCCTGTACAGGCTCCTGTTATCTTACCGTCACGCTAACCCGTAATTTGAGCAGCCCAACTAATCAATAACGGCATTAGTTGACAACAAATGTAATTATCGATTATTATTGATTGTTGACGATTTGTTGTTGCAGCTCTATTGGAATCCATGTTTCGCTTAATTAGAACTCATGCAGCCCCAGATCATATGCTACCACCACCATCCTGGACTGTAGAAAAGACACCATTTTTTTGGTACTCCTCACCAGGGCATCACCACATTTGCTAGACACCATCTAAGCCAAGTTTATCTTAGTCTCATGCTCTTAGACAGGTTGTCTTCAGCAAACTGTTTGAGAGCTTTCTTGTAAACCAGCTTTAGAAGAGGCTTGCTTCTTGGATGACGGCCATGCAAACCGACTTGTTGCAGTGTGCGGCGTAAGGTCTGAGTACCAACAAGCGGACCTTCCGCTTCTGCAACCTCTATAGCAATGCTGGCAGCACTTATGCGTCTGTTTTTTCAATCCAGCTTCTGCACCTGATGCACAGCACGAGAACTCAACTTGATCGACCATTGTGAGGCCTGTTCTGAGTGCAACCCGTCTTTGTATGACCCTGGCCACTGCACTGAAACTCAATGTCGGGTGTTACTGATATTCTTATAACCTCTGCCATCTTTGTGGAGAGCAAAAATTTTAATTCTTAAGTCTCAAAAAAAGTATTTGCCTTGAGTTGTCATGTTGAAAATCCAGTGGTTACTATGAGAGAATTGTACTCAAAGCACCAAATTTTAACTGCTCTTTTACAAGATACACAAATTTGTATGGTCCTGTCAAGCAGACAAAAACATCAACATGATGGATAAGACATGTGGCTTTGCATGGTTACATGATGTATTTTTCCGTCCTCTGATCGGTTGGTCAAAGCAAAACTGTTACAGCCAACCCCGGCGCTAGCTAGCTTGTCTCAGCCCGGAAAAGGGTTTGTTCACCACATTCAGACCAGTGACTCATATGCTACCATTGGTTTACAGCCTTTTAGGAGCGTTGCAAATGATACTGGGAATGCCTGTTATTTGCAAGTGATCAACTTGGAGTCAAGTTTGGAGTCACAGAGGGTTTGCAAACTTGAGTTGTCTAACCAAGGCACAAGGATGGATTTTGTCTATAAATAATCAGCATATATTATTAGATACATATTGATTCTGAACTGCTCCAGATAATGTAAGTGGCACAGTTGCGGTTGTAGTGTAGAGGTTTGGAATCTTAACTGGGTTTCTTGCTTTAGTAAAATGGTATTCACGCTCAATATGCGAAATTCCTCTCTCTCTGTAATGCCACGCGTTGTTATATCGCGCTTTTGTATTGTATTGATGGTTTCTATAATTGCATCGTGATAGTGGTGGTATTAAGAGGTGGTTTAAGTCGGGTAATCCCCACTAAAGGCCCAGGTACCAAATGCACATTCTGCCAATTTCACATCCTAGATAACCACAAGACACACTTAAGTAGTCACCGATCACCGTACTCCATTACCACATCCTTACTAACCATCATTATTATAGTTACCACATCAGACCTTTGCTGTGACTGTGTTTCTGTATTCCATGTATCTTTTTTGTTTGTTTTTCTATCTCTTTTTCTTTTTTTGAGCACACACACACACACACACACACACACACACACACACACACACAAACAGTATTTCCTTGAAGCAAAAAAACAATAATAATGTTAACCCCATGCACTTATGAAGGTTTCTGGAAGCTTGACAGAATGTATATGTTGAATTATCATGTTCCTATGATACCAATGCAGACAGACACACACATATGCACAAATACACACACGCTTCCCTTCCCATTCCCAGGAGCTAATGCACCTCCTCCTCCATCACATGAACAAATGGACAGGGGTTTGGAATGGAAGGAATGTGATCATATGAGTGTTTACTCAACAAGAGAGAAACCGCAAAGCGACACACACACACACACACACAATCAGCAATTAATATGCATCAGTTTGCCTGTAGAACTAATTGGCGATTTAAATTTTTAAATGTAACTGTAATCCAAAAAAATTCACATCACACTTTTTCTACATTTAGAGCTATATTCAATTCAATTATAAAACATGTATGAGACAAGTCTAACTCTACAATTTAGAAATCAAGTTCTTCTTCTTTCTTAAAGTTGGCACTATAAAAATCATCTTTATGCTACCAAGAACTGGAAAGTGTAAACATATAATTCCCAAATACTTTCCTAGGGCCAAACAATATTACAAAGCACAGACTCTGAGGCTTTTCCATAAATATTAGGGAATTTTCTCCCATCAAGAACCTAATTATTTCAACAAGTATATACTTTGCCTAAATGTTTGCTTAAAAAAAAAGAATGAGTTTTTAAAATCTGTTTATTTCCAGCCTTAGATTATTCGGTCCGTATCAATAAATCAGTTGCATTCATATGCATTCACATGCATTCATTCAGCATTTATATTAATATAAACCTGTGATTTATGCTACTATTGAAACTACTCTCTGAGCTGCTGTTACAGCCCACATCTGTTCAGAGAATTCCACAGAAATATGGTCAATTTTACTTTCATATTAACTAATTTCTCTCATTTTGGTAAGAAAGTCAAGCATCAAGCTGTCAGTCATAACACGCCAGACAACATCTTAATGCTTTAAACATAACACTGCATGAAACAGCGAAAATATATGAATTTAGAAACAGACCAGATTTAAGTTTCCTGACATTAACCAATTCAGACAGAAGTAATTCTCCCAAAAGCCACGGTGGTTGAATTAGCATGCTTACTGTTAATTAAAGATGCAAATAGGTTTATAAATAATCTATTAACAGCATTTTGAGAACATACTGAGTAAACAACAACCTTAACCATAGAACTAAATATGAACCTTTAAATAGATGTAAATATATGTGCTCTCAAAAGACTTTCTTAATACTTTTCTTTCAACACTTTAAACCATTTCTGCTAAAAGAGCACTATGAAATATGTATTTGATGGTCCAGGTGAATCTTTAAAAAGGTCAGAAATTTTAAAGACAGGAAGTCTAAAGAACTGGCAGATGGAACGCAGATGTTGAGCAATGTAATGTAAATCGAAACTTGGAAGCGGAGGCGGATGCAAGTGCTAGGTAATAATGTTTATTAAAATAAATAAGCAAACAAATCTGAAACATCATTCATAATCAGAAATGTAAACCAGGCTAACGTTGGGTGATTGGCAAACAGCATTACCTGGGCAAGACTACAGCAAGAAACAATAAACAAAATACGAGATCGGGAAACCAGGTAAATGAGAAATATGGATTAATGAACAAAATGGCTTGATAATCATTAGTAAGACTGAACAAAATACTTTGCCGAAGCTAAATGCAAACAGGTGCATTTATACAGGTGCATATATATACAGGGGTATATATAAACACACATGAATTAGACATGAAAGTGAAAACAGCCGTGACTAAAAAGCTATGTGAACACAAGATCCAGTGTCATGACAGGGTGGAGATATTACAAAAACAAACACATTTAGCAATGGACAAATTGACAAGAATGCAAAGTCCATTGCATTGACTGCTAGTATTCACTTTGTGGCAGCAAGCCCTCACTACAAAAAAGAGGGGATATATTTTCTAAAATAACCCCCCATAAGCCACTACTTTCATTGTGCCTAAAAAAAAGTCCCTCCCTGGAAGTCTGGCTCTTGTGGGCCAAATGTCCACGCTAGGCACTTGGTTGGGAGGCAGGTATTATCTCTCTTGTAAGGCCGGAACATACTTTGTGAGGTCCCTTGACCTGAGCAGAGAGTGGAAGGAGGCAGTTGCGTTGACCCCTGGCGCAAGCAGGTCAAGAAAGAGAGGCCGTGCCATCGTCCCCTACCTGGTGTTAGCATTTCATGGAAGAATGCCTGATATTGACCCCTGCTGTGGACAGGTGATGTAAGGATGTCGCCCCTGGAATTGGCAGACCATCGAAGGAGGCATGTCATCCTCAGGGATAAGCAGGTCTTGGGAGACTGACTTGGGTAGGAATGAGAAGTGAGAGGTCCCAACATCAGCCTCTGGCAGGATCTTAAATTGAGTGGCCCTCTCATTGGTCCCTAACCTTGTTTTAGGTGGTTCCCCCAAGCCATCAAGACTCAGAAGCAAGCATGCTGATTATTTTTGTTCTCGCCTATTGCATCCAAGATATAACAAATAAAAAAACTAGAGTGTAGCAAAAACAAAATCAAGGAAACTAAAATGAGACATGAAAACTAGGCTATCAAAATAGTTAAAAACTGCATGGTATACGGCAGATAACTAAATATAATTCTTATCTAAACGTGAACATGGGTATACACACGTGTACATGAATATACACATGAATAAGACACAAAAGTGGACACAGCTGTGACTGGGAAAACACGTGAACACAAGAATCAGTGACGATACAGGGGCAGAGACATTACAAAAACAAACACCTGTGGCAACAAACACAATGTTGGGAATGCGGAAGTCCATAGCAATGTGAGCCAGTACGTGCTTCATGAAAGCAATGCTATGTAAACTCCTGCTAGCCGCATTTAGCAGGAGGGGGAGATTTGCTGATAAACAGAATAAAGGGTTGTAACGATTCCTTGGAGTTGGAGTTTAAAAGGTAGATGCTTTCTAAGTATAAAACTTGTGAGGTTGCAGTTCTTTACAAGTGAAAAACAAATTAAAGATCTACCGACATATAACTATGTAGTTTAAGTTTTTTTCTACAAGGTCATCAAATTATTGATGTTCCAGATTGGACACTTTCTAAAAATGTTATGTTTGGAATATTATCTAAAATGGTTCTTTTCGAAACTAAAGATTCCTGCAAGATGGAAACTTATTTTTAAATGTTGGTAAATATTGTAAGTACAGCCACTCCATTGTACAACCATTTTAAATATTTGCATTTTTATTAATTAAAGCTAATACAGTCCCACCTACTTGGTTTCGGTTAGCTCACAATTTTCACCATTCAAGTTCACCTTAGATGAAGTATGCGCAAAGTAAAAGTGACAAATGGATGTGTCATGTCCTGTGTCCTAGAATTTTATTGTTCTTAATATTCATGTTTCTCCCATATCGCCTTTGCAATGTAAAAAAACGTCTTAGAAGATATATTTTGGCACCTCCGTAAACTGGTGTAAACAGGTATGCATGGCCCTGTTAGCATGTGATCAGCAAAAAAAAAAAAAAGCAATTACTGAATGTTAACTCACACTGAATGATAACTAAAGCACCTTTTCACAATGTTTGCTGCTGTTGATGGGAAAAAAAAAAATATTTTACCTGGTTAAAGCCTGAGGGCGTTAAGCCCCTAATTTGTTTATCTTCTCCTCATGTGTTAGTAGCCTGAATAGGCAATATGATTTTTTTTTTTTTTTTTTTTTTATTCACACTGAAATGTAAACATTTTAAGGCTTAAATGCAAACTCTTAACATAATATCTGCTCTTCCCATCAGTTTGTAATAAAAATTTTGAAATACTTTAAAATAGATATTATTCATTAATAATTAATTAATTTTGTGAGGCAAAAGCATATAAATTATTAATTAATTAATGATTAAGTATTATTATTATTATTATTATTACAATTATTAATTAATTAAATATAATATTAATTAATTAATAATGAAATATATATCAGTTTGTAATAGAAATTTGAAATACTTTAAAATAGATATTAATAAGAAGATATAACAATAATCACCATATTTTCTGCATATTGTTTATGGCAAAATAACTTACCACAATATCAATATTACGTCATCATATACCCCCAGCCGTATTCTGGATGTAACTAAAAATTTAAAGGCATTTCAAAACAAAATATAGAAACCTTAAATCAACTGATTTATGTGAAGAATTCACGTTTTTAATTAAAATTCTCATTAAGATGTGCTTAGATACAACTGATCTCATCTGTCTTAAGGTTTTTGATCAGCCAGAAACATTTTTTTAATGACTGGATTTTGGATCTAACTTTTATCATGTCTTTTTTATCTTCCTGTTTTGCAATCACAAGAGGTAGGTAAATCTAAAATTTTCCCTTCAGGGCTAGGGAAATGAAAGAGACATTCTTAGTTTAACTGTGCTGTGTTTGGCTTCACATCTGACACAGACTCTTTGTTTGCTTTTAGCTCTAAATGACACAGCGGTGATCAGCTTCATGACCTTTTTTCCTAATCTGAAATATAATAAGACTGAAAGCCAGAACAGACAGAGAACTATATAAAACAGAACAACATGTGTGTTCAATGATGACCTCAGATAAGACCCTTGCACTTAAATAGGAAACACTAAGACATTTACACTGACGCTATTACACTGCAATAATAAATGTGCTACAAGAAATATAATTGGTAAATATGTAGTTTGTCACAATTTGGAAATATATAGGCACTAATGTGAAAAGATATGGCACACAAACTCAATGCTACAAATAACCATTTACTTCTACGTAGAAGTCAAAAAATATTTCATATACAAGTAAAGCGTGTAATAGCACAGCATGGCTTTATTCTCAATCAAAGTGTGCATATAATTCTTTTGTTAAAGCAAAGCTGTGAGAGTAGTTCTAGTTTCAACATAAATGGTTTTATATTATAGATTCAGATATGTTTCTATAGTAACAGATGATTCACAGGGACTGATAGTGCCACATTATCTAAAGATGACAATAAACAATTCATGTAGTTTTACAAAGAAAAGTGTATTCATTGTAGTCATTGATAACAAACTTGAAGGAGTACACAGTGACCAGCAAGATCAGCAAGTGCGTTGATGACGTGACCATATCCAAGACCATCACTACACACTCCAACCTGAAGCCGTGGACGACCGCAAAGGTGCGTTCGCTATTAAAAAGTCTTAAGACTCGACCTTCAGAGCAGAGGTCAAGACGGCCTTAAGAACAGCAAGGGCCAAACTGACCTGAGCCATCAGAAAGGTGAAGCATGCACACGCTTGTGAGAATCCACGGCCACTTCCAGGACACCGGAGACAACCGACATATGTGGCAGGGCATCCAGGCGACCACCAACTACAAGACAACTTTACCTGCTTGTGACAGTGACGCCTCCCTCCCGGGTGCACTGAACAACTTCTATGCTTAGTTTTATTTGCTGGGGTCCCTCAAGGCTGTGTGCTCAGTCCACTGCTGTTCACTCTGCTGACCCACGACTGTGTAGCAATGCACAGCCCAAACCACATCAAGTTCGCCAATGACATGACTGTGGTGGGTCTCATCAGCAAGAGCGAGTCAGCATACAGAGAGGAGGTGCAACAGATGCAGCCTGGTGTAGAACCAACAACCTGTCTCTGAACTTTGACAAAACCAAAACCGATGGTTGTTGACTTTAGGAGAGCACAGAGCGGCTATTCTCCACTGAACATCCATGGATCCTCCGTGGAGAATGTCAAGAGCACTAAATTCCTTGATTTTCATCTGGTGGAGAATTTCACCTGGTCACTCAACACAGCTCCATCAGCAAGAACGCCCAGCAGCATCTCTACATCCTGAAAAGGCTTTTTTTTCCCCCTTATTTTGACCATGCTATACAGAGAGCAGGTGCATCACTGCCTAGTTTGGGAACTGCACCGTCTTGGATTGCAGGACCCTACAGAGGGTAGTGAAGACGGGCGAAATAAGTCTCTCCCCCCTTTATCACGGACATTTACATCACACGCTGCATCCTCAAACCCAACAGCATTGTGGATGACCCCACACGCCCCTCACACACACACTCTTTAGTCTCCTGCCATCAGAAAAGTCTCAAGCCATCAGGCTCCTCAACACCCAGAACTAAACTGTACCAAACTCACACACACTCACTCAACTGTGTGTTACTGTAACAACCTGAACTCAAACACACACTTAATACTCATTTCAATTCATACACAGCCATGTCTTCAGCACCACCCATATTACATTATAATCATAATATACTGTTTACATGCTGTTTTGCACCTCTTGATTGCTGCTCTTTCTGTTTTAGTACAACATTGCGTTTATGTTTACAAATACACTCGTTTATAGTTCTCTTTTGCACATTGTACTGTATAAGATATATAGTAGGTTTACTGGTCAGTGCTATTATGTGTTTTGTGTATTTGTCCCACACTGTCTTGCTTTGTCTTTTGTCTTGCACTGTTTGCACTCGGTTGCGCACGATGCACTTTATGTGGCGAGGACAATTTACTTTAGTCCTTAGCTCTGTGTTCTGTAGCACCAGGGTTCTGGAGAAACATTATTTCATTTCATTGTGTATTGCATCAGCTATATATTGTTGAAATGACAATAAAAGCTTATTGACTTGACTTGATTTGATTTGACTTGATTTGGTTCAGTTTCTGATAGGAATTTGCTTAACATTTATGAAAGAAGCCTCCAGTGTCAGAAGTTTCTCAAAGCTTTCTGTTTTTCTCTGTAACATTACAAGGTGTATTTTTGCCTTTTTTAAATACAAAGTAAAATCAAATGAGAGCCCATGTTGTCTGTTTAGCTAAAGTATGAGGTAAATGAGAACAAAAAAAACTTCACACGATTAAGATTACCAATAAATATAACTTTATAAGGTTAAAAGTGTTTTTTAACCCTTGGTTGGGTTTTTGAGTAACGTATAACATTTCTGTAAGATATGCATGTATCTAGTGTATTTTTGACCTTTGTGAAATTTGTACTACAGTGAGATTGTAGTTACTACTCTACAAACTTGTAGTTTTTATCCAAACTATGTTGTAAATTAAAACCAACATACAAAGTTTGCACTACGATAAAAAGAAATTAAAAAAAAAAGTCAGATAGCAAGCAATAACAGCTTAAACCAAACATTTTTGTGCAAAGGGTTAAAAAACCTTTCACTGGAAGTTTAAGTTTAGCATCTACAGTAAGTTTTTGCTCTATGAATATCAGAAATCTTAGTAGGAAGAAATCTTGCTAATACAGCATTACACTAAAGGGAAGCTATAGATTACTTCCTACACGTAAATTTGTTTTTGCTATTGAAACTAGAAGTCTGCAGACAGCGAGCATATAAACTATTAAGTAATGATAAATCAATGTTCAATTTTATTTCAATTAAATAATTAACCTGATGATAAAATTATTTAAATGATCAGCACTCTTCCTATTACCTTTAAACTCCTTCCGCAAACTCACTGCCAGACAATGTGTTCGAACATTTTAACACGTTGTGGCGCCAGTAAAATTTAAATGTGCAGATAATATATAGATTTTGCCACAGTTATACTCTTATCTCTATTGTGGATGACAACCCACAGAATCATTTTCCTATCTAAACCAGGATAACAAGCATAGGCAATACAGTGGAACCTCGGAGCTCGCGGCCTCAGCGCTCGCGACCTCGCATGCTCACGACTTTCATTCCGACCGGCGATTCTCATTCAGATCGGGTCGTGAGCAACCGCGAGCTGCTCAAAACGCTAGTTTTAACATTTCTAATCAAGGTTTATCTCATTCAAATTGTCTAATAATTAAGTGTTGTGGAGTGAAATAGTGTTATTTACTCCTTTAAATCGATTTCGTATAGTGTTCTTTGGGTTTTTACTGGGTTGGAAGGGGCGTATCAAATGGTCGCGAAAATTCGGAACTCGCGACCGGTCTTGGTCCCTAACCCTCGCTCCGAGGTTCCACTGTACCTTGCCTTCTAGCTTATGGCTTATGACGATATGATATCAATATTATTATCCACTCTTCATTGTTACTTAATGTACCAAGTAACTAATACAACAATAACATCTATTTTTATACCAATCATTATATCTTCACTTGCCGTCCACAGTAAATTGGATATCTTTTTTATTTGTTTAAATAAAATTACACCTTAATATTTTTTTAATTTTAATTCATATGCACACTGCACTTTGTTATCAAAGCAATAATAATCATATGCATATTATCTACTGTAAAAATGTCTTGAGTTAACAAAAACATGGCAAATACATGATTATAGTGTTTTCTAAGTGAGTGCTTATGAAAACCACCCGGGAAAAGCTTTATTACGCAGTGTTTAGCATTATAGAGAAAAACACAGGTACTAGAATTAGTACTCGATTTTTTGGTTTAAAAAATTCTACTTCTGGGAAACAAAATCTATTTACATTTACTGCTCCTGTCCCATACACTGAATAGTTCAGGAATAGTATTCTTTACCATTTTAATATTTTTTTTCTAAGCAAAAAAGAGGTAATTGTTGCTGATTTTAGTATTGAAGTACAGGAAGAATGAAAATTACCTTTTTGCATGATGCTGGTGTATTACTCATAATGTCATATCATTTTAGCATGAATATGAACAAAGTTCTTACAATTGTCCTATATGAAGTTCTTTCTGGTTTGTCTATTTCAATAAAATAAACATCGGATCATACTTAAGAAAAAATTAGGGTCTTTTATATTTTTTTTATCAGAAGTAATAAATATGTTTTATACAGTCTCTTGTAGAATATTGTTTCAGCTGAGCAAAGCTAAATAGTTGCAACAAGTTCTTAAGTTTTATAGGTTTCATTATGTGTACAAATTCTGGCACAACATCTTGCTTAGGTAAGGTGTACAGTGATTAGGGTACTTACACCTCTCACAGCTTCAGCAGTCATAGATAACCTTCTACAATAATCTGAATATCATTTCCAAATTGCATGGAGAGAACTCTTAATAACTGTCTTCACCTCCTCGTGTTAGGCAAAACACCACACTTTTTATCTGCATAGAAAGCAACAAAATCAATATCAGGTTCCGATTTAAGAAATGTAATAGCAACGAGGCTATTTAAGATTCCAAAATTTCTTCGCAGCAATGAATTCTGAGAATTCAGTGAAAAATACAAAGACAATACAAAAAATGTTTTATAATTCAGCCACTGCACAACAATTCAATGCGCACTAATTTATCCTCTATTGATGAAAAACGATAAAAATGCCACAAACATTTTAATCCATTTTTTTACCTTTATCCTTGTGGTCTGAACAGTTTGTTAACCTCAGGTCATTCCTGTCACTTACAAACTGTATGAAGTTGTGGGCAGAAAGATTTTTCAATCTATCTAGATTTAAAATCTATGTTTAAATTTTTTGAAGTATTTTGATGTAATTGGGTGTTTTTGTTTTCTTTTTATAAATGATGTTTTTAATCTTTTCTTATCCTTAATTAATATTTGAAAACATTCAGCAGAAATTCAAAACAAAAAAAACATTTTAGCTAAACATTTTAGCTAAAAAACATTTTAGCCCCAGATTTACTGTAAAACACTTTAGCTATCACTTGCAAAACTTGTAGTAATTAAAGCTTAATAACTTATTAATTATGGGTAAGCGGTGACTTATTCAACTACTTATTTGGGACTTGTAATATAGATTGTTAGGAGAAAAAGAGAAACCGGACTACATAGGCAAAGTTACTCAGAAGTGCTTTGCCAGCAGTGGTTTGTGTTTGACGGGTAAAAGGTGAGAGAAGAACAGAGGACAGATTTTAACCCGACTCTTTGTCATGCAAATTAGGTGCCTAATCTCTATTTCTCAGTCAACACAATCTTTTCTTCCCTAATCTGCATAATTCAGCCAATAAGAGTCTTTCTTTCTGCAGGGTGACAGTTAAATGACTGCCTGGATTTTAATTTATAGATGCACAGGCCATGTGCAATGTGTTTCAAATACTTGAAAAAAAATAAGCACATTAAAAAAAAAAAACAATGTGAAAGCCTGACTGGATTGTTGTTGTTGTTTTTTTTTTATAACTAATGTGATTCAACAGTTCGACTTGCAGCTATGTATATCATTATATTTTTAGTAAAGCTTAATTGGTTGCCACATTTTTTACTGTGCCCTTTCAACACTCCAAACTTCAACTCTCAAGCTGCAAACACGAAAAATAGGTCAGAGGAAAAGTGTGATAGGCAAATCCATGTCAGGAAAATCAGAGCCTCATGCATCATAAATTATGATTTTGGAATATGTTTACATCAAAAAAGACTACAAAGAATGCATAACTACTTTTACATCATTTAAGATCAATATAAGCCCAGTGCAGCTATGAAGTCCACATGAGGACCCCTACACTGTAAAGTGTCTGAATAACTGAATAACTAATATGATGCATGCATGCTTGCAAAAACACATCACACATTCATCCTGTACTGATCAAATTGTCCTTTAAGTATGGACCACGTTTCTGTAATAGATATAAGACGAAATATCCCTCTGCAACAAATGCGAAATGACTCTGAGCAGTTTAACCCAGACTGAAGCATGAAAATGCAGTCAAATATGCACCAGCCTATATTAAGCTATAAATCTGTTGTGCATGTATATAAAGAAAATGATGTTCATTATGCTTTATTATGGTGTACCTTGCACGGCCAGTCCACAGCAGAATAACGAAAGCAGACAGAGAAGCCAGGTATTCAGCGCCATAGACATCCTCCTTTTGATTTTTTTTTCCAGCCAAGAGGAAATAAAAAAAAAAACAAGCAAAGCTACATGCGTTCAAATAGACACTATCCGTAATAAAGTCCTCGTGTCCCGGGAAACGCAGGAGGTCTCCTATAGGCAGCATAAAAACACGGTCCCCGCTTTTCAGTCGGGGGAGAGCCGTCGTGTCTCTGCGCGCCTCATCGCCATGTTGTGAGCGAATGTTAAACGCGTGCGAGCTGCTGCTCTCTCTCTCGCTCTCTCTCTCTCTCTCTCTCACACACACACACACACACACACGCATTCAAGTCCCCTGTTCTTTCACTGAACACACAGAGTCAATTTCCCTGTACCTTTTACTGAACACACTCACGTGCGAACACACACAAATGCACACCCCCTTTTGTCTTTGGAAGGACCCTCCGGCGAAGAGTGTGAACTATTCTTACGACTATTATTATTATTATTATTATTATTATTATTATAACTTTCAGCCAGTGCACTTTTCATGTCACATAACCAGTGGACGATTCAAATGTCCTCACAAGGTCAAAACTTATGAGTTACGCTTTTACTCAGTACTTCACATTGATGCAGTGACCATGACAGCACACCTTAGATGTATTCAGTCACAAGATACTAATTACAGGTTGTTAGAACACATAATTATGATTTTATTTCTCCACAGGGTACGGAAGACAAATAGTCTGGGCAGGAGTGTGGCATATGCTCTCGTGATTATTACTCTGCCTAAAAATATTTAAGTTTTCACAGGTGAAGCATAAATTTAATTACTTTTATAAAATTGCTATTTTATTACTACTCCTACAGTATAACTCTAGAACTCAAATCAGCAATGCAAATCTGCTTGATAATTTTATTTAGTTCAAGTTTATCCATTCGCAGCAAGTACACACTTGAGCAGCTTAGCTTGAGATCTTCTGTCAACAACAAGAACAAGAACAAATTCTTGGATAGGCACGCAAAACCTGGGGCATGAGGAAGGTCAAGTGCCAGCGGCGGACACAGCGGAAGTTGCTGCAAACTGCCACTGGGTGGAACACCTTTAAGGCCAGGAAAGGCCCTCGGCGGAGGTCTGTGGCAGAGCGACACTCTCGGTGGATGTCTGGGGCGGAGCGTCGCCCTCTGCAGAGGTCTGGGGAGGAGCGATGCCCTCTGCAGAGGTCTGGGGCTGGGCGAGGCCCTCAGCGGAGGTCTGAGGTCGAGGCTTGGACACCGCGGCATCCCCAGAAAAAACCCCAGGCGAAGCAATACCCACAGAGGAACAACGGCTGGGCAATTCCCCCAGCAGGGCTTGGAGACTGGGTAAGGTACGCAGTGGGGCTTGGAGACTGGGGATTAGGTAAGCTGCAGGAACAGCCAAACTGGAACACGGGCTCCTGGGGAAACTCTGGATAGCCTGCGCATAAGGTACTCTGGCGCCCAAGACATCTGCAATCTAGTCCGGGGCCTTCCCAGAGTGGTGGAGGCTGTAATGGTGGTTAGCCGTTGCAACACCAAACACCTCAGTGAAGTGCCTGGTGAAACTGGAGTATGCACCGATGATGTCCAAATTGGCATTCCACACCGCGCTGGCCCATGATAGAGCCTTCCCGGTTAGTAGCGAGATTAGGAACGCGACCTTGGAGCGTTCGGAGGGGAATCTGGCAGGTTGCATTTCAACATAAAGGTTGATGTGTCGCAGGAAGCCGCTGCACTCCGGCCGGTTCGCCGGAGTAGGAAGCTGGAAGTACCATTGGGCTGTAGAAGGCGAGCGGTGCAGCCGCGCTAGCATGAGCTGGAGCCAGTGCAAATGCAAAAAAGAGGGGACGAGTACCTCGCATGGATCCTTGATTGGAGCTGGTTGGGGATCCATCGAGGTAAATTTTTTGAGGTCTGATCTTCTGTCACCAGGCATCAGAACCCGGGAGTAAAACAGAAAGTCTTTTATTGTCTCAACATATACACACACGAGAGAGGTGTCTGGAGCAAATGGTAAACTTAACTGAATGCTTCCTTAGAAGCGTAGCCAGGAGCATGGAAGCATGGAAGCACAAGGATTATGTAAGCCTGGAAGCCTGGAAGCACAGGAAACCAGAGAGGTAGGGAATCCAGGTGATCTATGGTCGTAACTGGCAGATCGGACCGCGAGTGAAGGGGAATGGTGACCTTATAAAGGGGATAGGTAAATGGGGAACAGGTGTAGGTGATTAGTAGGAGTAGGACAGGTGCAGGTAATTAGTAGCAGGGAGAGGCTGAGTGAGAGTGTGAGCATTGAAGGGAGGCGTGGCTGGTGGTTCTCTGACATAAATTACTATATGACCTATTGTTACTAATGAAAATAGAATTTTTTTATAGAACATATATATATGTAACATTTTATTATGAACAAAAATACATAGAACAAACAAACAACTGGTCAAATAAAAAGAATCCATGAAATTATTTTGTTTAACTAAATATAACAGTTATACACACTTCTAGCATGAATTAATTTTTTTCCCCCAAAACTGTTGCAAAGTTCCCACAAATGTGTTGCACTTCTCTGCTGCTTTGCATTCACCTTTCTGTCCAGTTCATCCCAAACCAGTTTGAAGTCTTGAAGTCTAAAAACTGCGCTAGCCGTTCCATGCTATTGTAGCAGAAACAGTCTGAAAATATGTTTTGGGTCATTATCTAATTGGAGGATGAACCTCTGACCAACTAGGCTTATACCATTAGTATTCTAGGTGGCACTGTAAAATGCTGTGGTAGTAGTTTTGGTTCAGGGTGTGACTCAAAGTGCCCCAGACCATCATATATGAAAGTTGGTGTCACACACTAAGAAACCATTATTCTGCTGTTTAATGGCATACAAAAACCCTGTGTGATGTGAACTAAAGATTTCAAATTGTGATTTATTAGTTCATAAGACTTTCTTTTTCATTCTTTAGTAGTTCACTGGTGGTTCTTCACCACCCGGGCATGCCTCTTTCTCTTGTTTTGTCATCTAAAGCAATTCCTTTCTTCCTGCCACTCAATCTGTCAAACCTGCAGGTCTTTTCAAGTCTTCACTTTAAAGACAAAACAGAGACTTGCTTACTGCAAAAAGTGTCAAGCAATGCCTGAAGCTGTTGTTCCATCAGCCACCTATAATTCAAGCTGTTGACTTTTAGAAACTTGTCTTCTGTGTGGCTTTGAGTCTGCCAGACCTCTTCATGGCAAAATTATCTCCAGTTTCCAAGTGCCTTTTGATGGTTTCCCTTAAAATTATACATTTTCTCAGTTTAAACATTTGATATGTCATCTATGTTGTATTCTGAATAAAATATTGAAATTTGAAACTTCCACATTATTGCATTCTGGTTTTTTTTCACAATTTGTTCAGTGTCCCAACTTTTTTGGAATCGGGTTTGTGTATATATATATATATATATATATATATATATATATATATATATATATATATATATATATATATATATATATATATATATAAATAACAGTGGCGGGCTGTGCATTTGGTACCTGTGCCTTTTAATACCACCACTATCACGTTGCAATTATAGAAACCATCAATGCAATACAAAAATGCAATATAACAACGCGTAGCATTACAGAGAGAGATGAATTTTACATATGGAGGGTGAATACCATTTTACTAAAGCAAGAAACACAGTTAAGACTCCAAACCTCCAAACCGCAACTGTGCCACCTACATCATCTGGAGCAGTTCAGAATCAATATTTTTCTAATAACATGGGAAAAATAAAATACACCCTACTCACTAGAGATGCATACTCATAATTTGCACCGCTCCTCAGAGGCTGTAAGCCAGTGGTACCGCTCGTATTCACTGGTCTGGAGGTGGCGAACAAACCCTTTCCCAGGCTGAGACAAGCTAGCTAGCTTTGGGGTTGCCCGACCTCTCCAAGCGTCTAGCTTTTCTTCAAAATGGATTTTTATAAATGTCCGAGACCAAATCAATTTTCTTTCTTTTGTAGGCATAAAAGTCTAACTCAGATCTAACTGGTTGGTTGAAAAAAACTAATTTATTTCTTATAGAGACTGACATAAAAGTCAATGCAATATATATATATATACAGTGGGTACGGAAAGTATTCAGACCCCCTTAAATTTTTCACTCTTTGTTATATTGCAGCCATTTGCTAAAATCATTTAAGTTCATTATTCTTCCTCATGAATGTACACACAGCTCCCCATACTGACAGAAAAACACAGAATTGTTGACATTGTTGCAGATTTATTAAAAAAGAAAAACTGAAATATCACATGGTTCTAAGTATTCAGACCCTTTGCTGTGACACTCATATGTTTAACTCAGGTGCTTTCCATTTCTTCTGATCATCCTTGAGATGGTTCTACACCTTCATTTGAGTCCAGCTGTGTTTGATTATACTGATTGGACTTGATTAGGAAAGCCACACACCTGTCTATATAAGACCTTCCAGATCACAATGCATGTCAGAGCAAATGAGAATCATGAGGTCAAAGGAACTGCCTGAAGAGCTCAGAGACAGAATTGTGGCAAGGCACAGATCTGGCCAAGGTTACAAAAAGATTTCTGCTGCACTTAAGGTTCCTAAGAGCACAGTGGCCTCCATAATCCTCAAATGGAAGACGTTTGGGACGACCAGAACCCTTCCTAGAGCTGGCCGTCCGGCCAAACTGAGCTATCGGGGGAGAAGAGCCTTGGTGAGAGAGATAAAGAAGAACCCAAAGGTCACTGTGGCTGAGCTCCAGAGATGCAGTCAGGAGATGGGAGAAAGTTGTAGAAAGTCAACCATCACTGCAGCCCTCCACCAGTCGGGGCTTTATGGCAGAGTGGCCCGACGGAAGCCT
Source organism: Silurus aristotelis (assembly GCF_946808225.1). Classification (NCBI taxonomy): domain Eukaryota; kingdom Metazoa; phylum Chordata; class Actinopteri; order Siluriformes; family Siluridae; genus Silurus; species Silurus aristotelis. The sequence goes on from NC_139582.1 coordinate 11,690,689, forward strand.
CTCCTCAGTGTAAGACACATGAAAGCCCGCATGGAGTTTGCTAAAAAACACCTGAAGGACTCCAAGATGGTGAGAAATAAGATTCTCTGGTCTGATGAGACCAAAATAGAACTTTTTGGCCTTTATTTTAAGCGGTATGTGTGGAGAAAACCAGGCACTGCTCATCACCTTTCCAATACAGTCCCAACAGTGAAGCATGGTGGTGGCAGCATCATGCTGTGGGGGTGTTTTTCAGCTGCAGGGACAGGACGACTGGCTGCAATCGAGGGAAAGATGAATGCGGCCAAGTACAGGGATATCCTGGACAAAAACCTTCTCCAGAGTGCTCTGGACCTCAGACTGGGCCGAAGGTTTACCTTCCAACAAGACAATGACCCTAAGCACACAGCTAAAATAACGAAGGAGTGGCTTCACAACAACTCCGTGACTGTTCTTGAATGGCCCAGCCAGAGCCCTGACTTAAACCCAATTGAGCATCTCTGGAGAGACCTCAAAATGGCTGTCCACCAACGTTTACCATCCAACCTGACAGAACTGGAGAGGATCTGCAAGGAGGAATGGCAGAGGATCCCCAAATCCAGGTGTGAAAGACTTGTTGCATCTTTCCCAAAAAGACTCCTGGCTGTATTAGATCAAAAGGGGGCTTCTACTAAATACTGAGCAAAGGGTCTGAATACTTAGGACCATGTGATATTTCAGTTTTTCTTTTTCAATAAATCTGCAACAATGTCAACAATTCTGTGTTTTTCTGTCAGTATGGGGAGCTGTGTGTACATTCATGAGGAAGAAGAATGAACCTAAATGATTTTAGCAAATGGCTGCAATATAACAAAGAGTGAAAAATTTAAGGGGGTCTGAATACTTTCCGTACCCACTGTATATATATATTTACTCACATTCAAAAATTACTCACATTTACTCACATTCACATTACTCACATTCAAAAATATGGCCAGTATGACATTTAAAAGGCAAAATTATGATGTCTAATGATTTAATGATTGAAAGTGGGGCTAAAGTGGTTAACAAGTGAAGCTACAAATTGCTATATAAATGCCTCTGTTATGTAAATGCACCATTTTTGTTATCTGAGCCCAACAATCCCCCCCCCCAACACCAAACAAACCCTCTCACACACACACACACACACACACACACACACACACACACACACACACACACACACACACACACACACACACACACACACACACACACACACACACACACAGGTAAGTTAATTTCATGAGAAGCCCTATTCAGTTTTCAGCTATTGAGGCCCACAGATGGGATCTCTCTCTCTCTCTCTCTCTCTCTCTCTCTCTCTCTCTCTCTCTCTCTCTCTCTCTAACACACACACACAGATCCCTCTGACTGACTGCTTCATATACATGCATGGCCAGACAGTGCTGTGCACTTAGGGGGCCCATTTCAGGGAGTCTTAGACACATACTGACCCTGACCCATGTGTTGGCCATCTTCCACACAGACCCCAAAAGAAAGAAAAAAAGCTGTAGGGGTCAAACAGAGCCTGAGGAAATAGAGATGAAAGCAGTTAGTTCATCTATTATACATTGATAAGCTTTGGTCATACTATACCTTCAGGCTAGAGAGTTCTTTCAAATGATCATTGAGTGTCTCTACTGCAAAGTATTTGTCCAACTTAACATTGTGGTATAGTTGTAAGGTGGTTGTAAGTTGTAAAGTAGCAATAATAGCTGCTAACATAACTTAGAGATTCTGTCAGAATAACATTTGTTTAACACAAAACCAACATCCATTGAGTGTTAAAAATGTCAGGTTTCTAAAAAAACACAGAAAAAATTATCTCATCATCAAAAGACATGAAAGTAAAGGAAACATTTGCCTTTAATTGCTAGATCTTTATTTATTTTCTGAAATGTTATGTTCATATCTGACTCTCTATAATAAACATAGTGAATGTCATATTTCTCATTCCTTGTGTTTTAGAAGACACCAAGGTCAGAGGAAACGTACTATCTGCTTAGGAGTGTTACTCTCTTATCTCTCCCTTCACCCTTTAATCATCATCTTTACATAAGCTGGTCTCTTAATTTTGGTATAGAGCTGGTGAATATCTTCTGATGTAATGCATTTAATTGGGAAAATCTAATTTGAAGATTCTTGAAGCACACAATATCTGAATTTGAAAAGTCAATAACAGTTTAAAAAAAGAATTCTTAGAACTTGCTGCCATTACCCAGATGTCAGATTAACACCTTGTTACAATTTGTAACTATGAAGAAATATTGACTGGGTGAGGAGTCAGTGTAAAAGATATCATTTAAGGCTAAAGAGTTCTTTCAAATGATCATTGAGTGTCTCTACTGCAAAGTATTTGTCCAACTTTTATATATATATATATATATATATATATATATATATATATATATATATATATATATATATATATATATATATATATATATATACATGCAGATAGGTGGATTAGCTATGCTCGACTGCCTCTAGGAGCAAATGTGTGTGCACTGGTGTCCCAGGGTTTAAAATCCAGGTCCAAATCCAAAGTTGCAACGCTGAGAAGAATTAAGTGGCTATACAACATGTATGAACATAAAGTAAATGGTAAAATAACATGTACATATATTTGACCTTAATGGTAAAACGTCACAGCGCCCTCTTATGGAGAATTGCGGAAATGCGACAGTTATTTTTCCACGTTAATGTAATTTGTGGATAAATCTGTAATATTTGTACATGAAGAAAAAAAAAAATCTAAATTCAATATTGCATATAAAAAACTAAGACTTTTCATTTGAACTTGTAAGGAAGAGCTGCACCTATCCTGCTCATTTACCCGCCTATCTCTGTGCCTCTGGGAGAACACTGAACACTTGGCATGACAGGCAGGATCTCCATGGTTACTGAAGCTTAGATTTGAGTGACACATAGGCGGAGCTGTTGTTTCTGACTGGCTGTGGTGTGAGCTGCAATGCCAGCCAGTGTGCAGACTGGCAGGAAGCCCAGAACTGGGAGATGAGCTAAGAAGACATCGAGTTATTCAGTTATTTAGGGAGGTGGTGCTCAGAATTTCTCAGGTACAGTGGACGTTTTTAACAAATAAAATGAAAGATTACTGATGGAGATGGTGTGGGTGTAAACTGGCTTAAGGGTGTAAAAATGCACACAGTATCGAGACTTCACTTCAATTATTTACTGTTAAAAAAAAAAAAAAAAAAAAAACCTGGATATGCAAAATGTGGAAATGTATCACAGTGTCAAATACAAGCAATTCAAAATATTTTATCTGACATTACTGATGCATTTACACTTAGATGATTACTCACTCATTTAAGAATATATAAATCATATAACAGGTGTATATGATCAAATTATTACCTTATAATCTTGTGGGTTTGAATTGTTTACAGAGTCTTCCTCTGCAATGGTTTGTTCTGTTCATTTTACTCTTGTACTGGTCCTGTTGTCTTTGTGATGGTGTACGCATTCCAGTTTGTCTAAAATGGTGTCTTGGTTTCTTTGTAAATGTGTATGGGTTCTGGTCTCTCTGCAGTGGTGTGCCGTTTTCTTTGTGATGATGTACAGCATGGGCTCTAATCTCACTGTGATGGTGTATAGGTTGCAGTCTCTCTGCATGACGCTTTCTGGTTTCTGCAACGACGTGCCTTGTTTTGCTTTGTTGTTTTTTGATGAGGTCTGGGCCCTATATTTGTGAGTGCTTTACAATTTATATGTCTTAAAAAGCCTTATGGTGTCTGCTGCAGTCATAACGAGTCGTCAAAAAGCTTCAAGAGGACATTCGTCTTACAGTCTTTCTATAAAAGTGTGTTTCAGTGTCTATTACATTTGATTTCGTTATAATAAAAAAGTTCTTTTTTTTTATACAGTAATATAATTTGAAATCCTCTTGCACTGCCCTCAGCTGGTTATAATTCAGCACAAACCAAAGTCATCACTGGGTCATTTTTTTACATTGAAAAATGAAGAACAAAAAGCAAAAGATCTTTTGGCAATATTGATATTTTATTCTTTAGTAAGCGCTCGGGGCAGTAAAGCAATTTTGTAGATAAAGGTGGAGACACAAGACAAAGAACCAAACTCTTCCACTCTCTGAAATCCAACAAGAGGCGAACAGGTACATGTTTAGTTTAACACCATTAAAAAAAAGCAATGTTTATATAAATAACATCAGAATCATTTGAAATAGATCTAAAAAGTTGTAATAGTAACAATAATTGTTAGAAACCTAAGACAAACAAAACAATAAAAAATAAAAATAAAGAAGTGGGATCTGTTTCTTATCAGCGGTTTTACAACAGAGTGTGTGCATGTATTCTCACCATAAAAAACCCTGAGTAAACTATTAAGTCAAAAATGTTAAAATGAGTTAAAGTTGGAATTAATGTCATTCCAACTTTCAAAATACAAGGGTTTTCAGAATGCGAGTTCAGAAAAAAAAAAAAAAAAGAAATCCTACAACAATTTTAGAACATAAACCGATTTCCAGTTTGTTTAGAATGAAATAACCCACAGTGATAAAACAGAAATTTTGTTGTTCTTTTGCTATCCTCCAATTTTTGGTACCAGTTTTTTTTTTTTTTTTTTGGGGGGGGGGGAGGGGGGGAGGGAAAGAAGGGAAAGAAAAAAATTAAATAAAAATAGATGCCATGCACAATGTTACTCGGTTGATGCTGCTGTTTGGTTAAAATGACTTCAGTTCTGCAGAAATCAGGTGACGTCGAGCAAAAAACTGACTTGCTGTAGGTGGCGCTAGTCTGTTACTGCTGTTTGCACTCTGCAGGTTGGGCTTCTCCGCTCTAAGAGGTGGGGGTGGGGCAAAATGGGAAGACAAAATTGAAAAGTCAATAAAAAAAAAACTGGAAGGAGGAAATAAGTATTCAATAATTAAATATCTAATAAATAATAATATATATATATTTTTTTAGCACAGATCACCATCTAATGCAGGGGTCACCAACATGGTGCCTGTGGGCACCAGGTCGCCCGCAAGGACCACAGGAGTCACCTGAGAGTCTTTTCTAAAAAAAATAAATAAATAAATAAAAAAAAAGCTCACCATAGAGCCACTTACCAGTGAACTGCATCTAATTTTTTTTTTGCTATTCCTTTTTAAATCACACTTGCATTGGTGTAAATTTGAAAATGACAATATTAAAATATAAAAAAAGATTTCATATTAGATTAGAGCTAGCTGGTCTCCAAGTTGATTTTTGTATGTTACGTAATTGATAATCTGTTCAAACATGATGCAACGGAGTGCATGATTTGCTAAAAATTGTTAGTGGCCAATGTTGTAAATGTGATCATTTGAAAATGTAAATAACTTGCAGAGATTTATAGAAATAAAGTTTTGCATATTGATATTGATCTGTTTCCTACCTTGTTAAATCATTATTGATAATTATTGTGAGAAATCATTAACATGTTTAGTGTCTTCACATAGATGAATATCATTAATTATTAATAACATATAATTATAGGTAAATTGAGCAAATTTGTTATTTCAGAAGTGTATATCAGACTAGCAGCCCTTCACATTAATCGGTACCCAAGAAGTAGCTCTCAGTTTCAAAAAGGTTGGTGACCCCTGATCTAATGTGACAAGATGTACTTGTTTAGATATAGCTAAGACTGATGAAAGTCATACTTGTTGTCAGGAATTAAAAAAAAAATACATAAATGAAATATACATACAGTATATACAGTTTTTCATATCTTTGGCCAAGAATCAGCAAATTTTACAATTATAAAAACTAAACTTTACATAGATCCAACAAATCAATGAAACAATCACCAATTACTCAGGACAGAAAGAGAATGTTGCAGCTGGATTTATGTGTAATATCTAAATACAACCAGCAGAGGGCAGAGGTAAAGGGAAATCCAGAATTATATGTTTGCACTAAAAGTGAATTATTTTCATCTAAAAGTATTGGGATTTCCTAAGGGGCACTCAGGAGATCGTGACTTCTCAATCACATTTAAGTAAACAATATACATGCAATAAATAAAAGCATGGCGGGTGGGAATTTACATGATGATATGTACATGAATGCAGGCAGACTAATGTAACAAGATAGGGCAAGCAAGAGAATCACAGTAGTGTGTGTGTGTGTGTGTGTGTGTGTGTGTGTGTGTGTGTGTGCTCATGACATTTCTAACTTACCTAGAAATGCATGAAGTGAGAAATGACTTATGCCTGTAATTGGAGGGGCGGAGGAAGGAGAGACAACAACCACAATGGCAATTAAATCAAACAATTAACACAAACAAGATGGATGTAAACAGCTACAAACACAACAGAACAAATCTGAAAAGAAAAAAATTATAATAATAAAAAATGTAAGATTCCTTTTAAAGTAGACTTCTCTTGGCCTTGTGGGCAGAAGGGATGCGTCAAACTTATTGGTTTCATAGGAGGACCTTTTTTAATGGTATACATTGATATAGACACTGAAATAACTAACAATGAGTATTAATTATTAAAGGGCATCATGGAACATTTTATTTAGCTTTGTTTATGTTTTTCCAATGTATTATTATCTTAAGCTACACAACTAGTTGTTCAGAGGAAAAATGTGAGTAATATGGATGCAACATCATTTTTCGACATTGAGCCTTGAGCTTGAATGCTCTCTGTTCTGCTTCACCTAACTCTGGAGAGAATGCTTACACATTCATATGTTCCCTCAACAGAGAAATCAGTACTGACCTTTGTATCTCCCTCCTCATCATCTTCCTCGAGATCATCCTCTTGATCCTATTTCACACAAACATGTATTTATTATTCACTTCTTTATCCACTCAAAAACAGAAAAGTGTGCAATACAAAAAAGAATCTCAACTTGCCTCCTCTTCACCTTCGTCGAGCTCTTCTTCCTCGAACTGCGAGAACACAATGACGCGGATACAAATAATTATGTGCACTGATACATGCTCGATGTTTGTGGTGTGCAATATCATGAAAACCGCATGCATTGTTGTACAAGGTGGATGTCTGACTTACGCTCTCGTCGTCCTCCAGCGCCTCTCCAGTGAAGTACAGAACGGCTCTAGGTACTATCCTCTCTCTGAAGAAATGGCCGATTTCGAAATCTGTGGCTAGAGTAATTTCAGAGTCCTCATCCTGTTAGCACACAAATAAATTTCACAGTCATGCCTCAGTAGGCCAGAAAAAATACAAGATGCCGTTTGAACAAATTAGTTTTTTTTTTTTTTGTAAGGCCACAATTCAACAGGAATAAATTTGCCATCAAAAGCTAATTACGAAACATAAATAAATAACGATTAAAAAATAGAAAACAATTTTAAAAAATAGAAAACAATTTTATAAATCATGCTTGTATTTTATTCAATACACTCATTTAATTATAAATAAGTAAATCAATATTTTCATTGAATGAAAGTTTAGAAGTTTATTATTATTATTATTATTAAGGCTGCTGCTATCGATTATATCAGTAATCGACTAGTCTAAAAATGATTCCATCGTATAAGTAGTATTTTTTCTTTATTAAAGAACAATACTAAATATCAGAGAGAAAATAAGACGGGTCTCTTAAAACGAACAAGTCATTTGTTTTTTTCTTTTTAGAACAAATGTACATTTCTATTGCTGAAATTGCACACAAGAATATTTGGGAAAAATAAAGCCATTTAGTGCATTTAATAGCCATTATTACATCAAAACAAAAATACGGTTGTGTTAAAAAGTCCCTGTGCAGTAGCAGTGTAGAGCAGGTTATGGGAAACTATTCGTTTAATGAAACTCAATTATTCACTTGTATTTATGTATTAAATCTTACAGTATCGTGATGTGGTTTTCTGGTCTCAGGAAAAGCTGCTCAAAATTTTCCACTAATACACTAAATCAGTGTTAATCACCAGCTTTAAAAACATGCTACTCGACCTGCTCTATATGGCCGCTGCCCAGGGACTTTAACACGCTGTACATAAATAAAAATATACAAATACATTTTGAATGACTTCAAAAATGCTAACTGCACTGTACAGAGTTTTCTTTATGTTTTAGTGTGAAATTATCCCAAACTTTGGAAACTTTCTGTCGTGTTCTTTGGTTCCTCCATTCTCTCATTCTGCAGCGTTTTCTATGTTACCTGTCCAGAGCGCTTCAGAGTTTACCAGGTGGTGCGTCAGTAATAATGGTCCGTGGGAAACACTGTGCTCTGTGTTTATTTAAACGGACTAAATAAATATTTTGTAATCAAAGTACTCAAGTTACTGTAGGAATCGTTACAGCCCTATTTATTATTACAAATAGGCATCACAAACTGCATATTAAATGTACTGTTCCTCTAAATGATGTTGCATTTTTAAATGTTTTCATTTAAATGACAAGTTTCGAAGTTTAAACCAGTTAAAATCAATACAAACAATCCATGCAGACAATAAAGCATTAATTAATGATTAACCTTTAATAATAATCTAAAAGTAACAGTTGACAGCCACATGAATCCAGATAGACCTGAAAACAGCATTTTCCTTTTAAAATGCTCTCCATGTACACTGGTGTTTTCGAAAACTCTTACATCCATGTACTGCACACGTAAAAGCTTCGAAATGTTTAGTCTCCTTGAATTGAAAATATTCTTTCCCAATGTTAACAACACGATGAAAACCTAATCGTTCTGAACTCTGTACAACATTGTTGACCATCTTGTATGTAAATGGGTCACATGACTGTCATTTAACTAAAAAGAATTCCTAAATATTTTTTCAAAAACGTTTTTTTTTCAATTAATTTTTTTCCAAAAAGCTTTTGAATATCTGTTTTTGCAGCATTTTCAAAATTGTCCCCTTTTTTTTTTAGCTTGCTAGACAAAAAATAACCATCTCATAATGGCATGAGGGCAAAAACATGATGTTTTCAAATGTGTCTGGATTAATTTTATTAGCAAGTAATCAGCACATTTGATGATTGCAGTAAAAATGTAGAAATATTTCTAGAACAATTTCTAATAGTTTCTTCAAACATTGAAAAAACAAAAAAATAAATAAAACTTTTCTACATGGATTATTTTTTTTTATTTATATTATTATTCTGGTATGTTCAGGGGCTCTTTAAAATGCTTACACTTTTACTGACAATACAAGAAAAAAAATGCTAAACTTCTAAAAGCACCGTCATTTAAAAAGACATGGGGACTCACCAATTCACTGTCTGGGGAAACTGTGGAAGGAAGACAAAAAAGTATTATAGTTCAACTGAAAGTGACCATTTAGGAACTTAATGCATATATTTTCTAAATCATGATTTCCAATCAGACATAAAAGGTTTTTACCTTTAATTGGGTTGAAAAAGTTAAAAAAGGAGTCAGTGGGCACTTGTTTAGTGACCGTCCTCACGATACCCCTGCCCTTGTGCTTCTGTTTTTTCTTAATCGTTTTGACGGTAACATCTTTCCCTTTGTACCATTCAATCTCACATCTGCAATATGATAAGGGGGGGGGGGGGTGATGCAAAGAATTCCTGTTTGTTTCTTTTTCTTCCACCTGAGCCACAGAAAATGCATGTTAAATTGCATTTTTTGCATCTTAAACGACTCTCCTATTACATACCCCTCACAGTCAATGATCTCCGGGCCTTCGAAAGAGAACGGATCATCGGCATCAGGTTCCGACTTCATCTTATAGACTTTTGTGAGAACCGTGTTTTTAAAGTAGCTGTTAGGCTCAAAGTGAAACTCTAAAGTGAAACTCTAGAAGGGGAAGAAAAAAAAGAAGGCACATAAAATTTTACAACAATGCAATATGCTCCACTTGTTTCAATAACTGACAAACAGCCTTATGAGTATCTTATGACAGGGTAAAACACTGGGTTGTACTATTATTAGGAAATAATCAACAAAAAGCTGTGATGAATCTGATTTGCCACCTCAGAATAGATTCTTTTTCCAATTACATCACATCATGAAGCTTTTTCATTCTTGAACAATTCGTCAGTGTGATAATTTCGCATTTAAAAACAGCAGGTCGTATTTTTGATCCTGCTACAATGATTTTAGAACGAGCATCTTAATAATAAACCCACAGGCTGCAGATGAGCTACAGTCAGAACTTTGTGTTACAGAAAACCAATTCAATTGTTTTAACCCAAACTAAAACTCAGAATACAAAGTATACAGGTACATCTCAATAAATTTGAATAATCATTAAAAAGTTGATTTATTTTAGTAATTCAATACAAAAAGTGAAACTCGTATATTATATAGATTCATCAAACACTTCAAGTGTTTATTTCTTTTCATTTAGATGATTTCATTTATTATAAACCCACCAATCTCAAAAAAAAAATGTATACTTAATAAGACTAATAAAAAAAAAACATGTTTAGTGAATTGTTGGCCTTCTGGAAAGTATGTTCCTTTAATTATTGCCTCAATTCAGCATGGCATGGAGGTGATCAGTCTGTGGCACTGCTAAAGTGGTATGGAAGCCCAGGTTTCTTTGACAGTGGCCTTTTTTGGTCTCTTGTTTCTCATTTTCCTCTTGACAATACCCCATAGATTCTCTATGGATCTCAAATCTGGTAAGTTTGCTGGCCAGTTAAGCACATCAACACCATGCTCATTTAACCAACTTTTGGTGCTTTTGGCAGTGTGGGCAGGTGCCAAATCCTGCTGGAAAAAGGAAATTAGCATCTCCATAAAGCTGGTCAGCAGAGGGAAGCATGAAGTGCTCTAAAACTTCCTGGTAGACGGCTGTGCTGATAAAACACGGTGAACCAAAACCAGCAGATGACATGACTCCCCAAACCACCACTGACTGTGCAAACATTACACTGGACCTCAAGTAACTTGGATTCTGTTCCTCCTCGCTCTTCTTCCAGACTCTGGGACCTTGATTTCCAAATGAAATGCAAAATGTTTTGTCAGGTAAGACACCTCTGACGTTGTCTCTGGTTTAGGAGTGTCTTGACAACATGAATGCATCAGTTGTAGCCCATGGATACGTCTGTGCGTGGTGGCTCTTAAAGCACTGACTCCAGCTGCAGTCCACTCTTCGTGATTCACCCCCAAATTCTTAAATGGGCTTCGTTTCACTTTTTTCTACTACATTTTTCCCTTCGATTCAACGTTCCATTAATGTGCTTGGATACAGCAATCTGTGAACAGCAGCTTCTTTAGCGATGACCTTTTGTGTCTTTTGTGCCTTCTGTATAACTGTCAAGTCAGCAGTCTTCCCCCATGTAGCCCGAACCAGACTGAGACACCATTTAAAGGCTCAGGAAACCTTTGCAGGTGCTTGGATTTAATGAGCTGATTAGAGTGTGATACCACGAGTCTCCAATATTGAACGTTTTTTACAATATTCAAATTTTCTGAGGTACTGAATTTTTGGGTTTTCATTAGCTGTAAGCCATAAATCATCAAGATTAAAAGAAATAAACACCTGAAATATATCAGTTTGTGTGTGATGAATCTAAAGAATATACGTGTTTTACTTTTTGTATTGAATTACTAAAATAAATCAACTTTTTAATGATGTTCTAATTTATTTTGCCTAATCTTGCATGGTGAAAAATGGTAGCAGGCCACACTTTCAAATAAACAAATGACAGTCAATATGAGCGATTTTTCTTAAAAAAAAAATAAATAAAAATAAAAAATCACTATAACTCAGTAAAACGAGTAGACTTTAGTGCTTATTTACCATTGCTTCATTGGATCCAGAAAACATCACTTTAATATCTTGTAGATGTTTCAAGATTGGCTCATCGGCTTCCTAATGAGAGAAAACCATTACATGTTGCATTAAAAACCCCAAAGAACTAAGAGTTATTTATATACATGCAAACACTAAATGATCCCTCCTTCAAACCAAATGCTCTCTCTCACACACTTTCCTTTTCATAAACAAATATTCAGCACCAACTTTACTTTACTTCTTGACAAACCTGTGAGGCAGTGTGCTGGTCTGGCATTTTGGACTATAAACCACATTTTGTCCTTTTATCAAAGATCACTTAAAATAAAGACAACGTGAAAAACGAATGACGTCATCGGCAGAAAAAGCTTGCTGACTCACCTGTAGCATATCACTCAGCATGTCCACACTGCGGAATATAGTGAGCCAGAATTCAGGAATTCCTTTGGGATTTTCCTCGGCACTGCCCTCCTCTTGGGCTTTCTTCTCGTCTATGGAGGCTTTCTTCTGAAGCTCATCCTGAAAACACCAGTCAGGCTCTGATTACAAGATTACAACCCTCTTTGTTGAGTTCAGAAACATCAGCCGTTACATACTGTTTTGAGCAGGAATGTCAGAGACTTACTCCTGATTATTATCTGTATTTCGAAATAAAAAAAAATACAAAAGTAAGAAAGAAAAAAAAAAAGTTGATGACAGAATAAATGAAAACACAATACAAAATACACATTTGGACCATTTTATACCATTACTGGTAAGAATGTGGTGTGAACACTGCTTTCATCAGAAAGACACAAATTCAAATCTGGTGTGTGTGTGTGTGTGTGTGTGTGTGTGTGTGTGTGTGTGTGTGTGTGTTTTCTCAGTGGGATGCTGTCAACGCTCTCCCCTGTTATTTAAAGCAAAGATAACCAATAATGTTTGCATCTGGGAGCTCATACACAAAGGATATCAAGTCTAAACACCCGTGAAGTGCTTTATTCCACCATTAACGTGACATTCGTTGCCTCCCAGGGTGATAATAATATACAGTCATAACGCATGCAGTCAGAACTTAGACCTGGTCGTTTATTATTTTTTAAATGAACGCTCCGCTCAGGTATAAACTATGAGAAAAATTTGTAGAGACGTTGCAACATGTCATGATGAGCCTGCTGTAACATATGCCATGCAGTTTTACTCACTGCCAGCTCTTCATCCTCGTGATCACTCTGCCATTCACATTCCTCATCAGTGGGCTCCACTGCACCAGTTACAATGCTTTTCCTCTGCAGCCAAACAAAGTGGAGGAAAAAAATAAACACACCACAGTAAAACAGGAAATGGGTTATTTAAAGCTTTCAAACACTCGTTCACTGTGTTTCAGATGATAACGTTTTAAACTGTGTCTAAATAAAAAACAAAAAAACAAACAAAATGTGTTCGGAGTGTTTCGTATTGATATATTTTCACCATCGACAGGATAAAACTGATCTCCTTTTGGAGTACCAGCAACCTTAACATTTCATCTCAGCTGTAGAACTATTAAGACTTCAACTACCTAAACCACAAGAGGACAAGTTCCTACTGGCTCCTGATTCACCCTATTAGAATTGTGCAAACTTCAATCTGAATAAAGCTGTGAACTAAACATGCCTTCTGTCTGCTATAGTTAACTTTCAACGCTGGGACTCACCTTGTCAAACAGTGGTTGGTATAAAGCAGCGTACTTTCTTTCCAGCTCGTGTACCTCCTCGTAAAATTTGGCTTCTATGTGTGCACTCTTGACTTGCAGATTTTTTAAGGCGTTGACTCTTCTCCTGACGGACACTGGTAAGCTACAGGGACATGAAAGAGAGGAGGGGTGGTTTATGAATGGATAAACATCTGGTTCTGTAGAGCTGGACCAAAAGATTTTCCAGCAGCAAGAAGTTTCTTGGACACCAGAACATGTGCTGAATAAATAAAGCCATGTATAACTAGGACAAGGAGTGCCTTGGTGAAAATACAATTATTCCCTTTAGTAACCAAACGATGCAGTAATGCTATGTTAGGTGGAAATGTGAAATATTTCCTATCAACTTCCTTATTTGTAAACTTAAATTAAAAAAAAAAGGTTTTTTTTACATTACAGTGGGTAACATTATCCTGACCTCTCCATGATTGAAGGACTCTGTGTTAAGTTGTCTAGTCTGTCCTGAAGAGCTGCCAGTGCCTGTGGGTTCTGCATCACCAGATCGCCCACCGTACCTGCAAACAAAAGGTGGTTATCAGCACCCAGAAAAACAGCCTTTTATCTGGGAAATTCGGCCCAGTTTGTTATTCAAAGCAGCAGTGAAGGTCAAGTGACACCAGGCACAAAACATTACCTTTTGAATCAAATAAATGTTTCCCTTTGTGTGAGCTTTCTAAAGTTTGTAAAAAGAAAAACATGCAATACAAAAAAAAACCATCATTGTGTTTAACCATTTACAGGAACAAATTGAACAATAAAATGTTGAGGCAGTCTTTATTATTTTTGACTGAAGATATGGAAATGTGAGAAGGTTAAGTAAATTAATAAGTGAAAGTCACTACTATCAGCACCTTTTTCAAGTTGGAAATCGAGTCAAGATCAGCACACCAGGCAAAACATTAACAATGTGGGATGTGGGGAAGGGATGGCTAAGGCTTCTTAGGGATATCAGGTCATTTTGGTCTATACTAGAAGTCATTCCAAAGAGATATATTACAGTTGACATTTTAATTTGTCTTCCCAACATTAAATTCTGTAGCTCTTATATACAATGCATAAAAGTAGCAGGACTACAGACATGCACACTTTTTTTTTTTTTTTACCTGAGACTAGTTGAACAGCTTTCTCTGCCCCTTTATTCACCATTATACCAGCTAGAACATTTTCTAAAGACTAATTAGCTTTTGGCCTGTCAGATAGTGAGGGATCATATTCTGCTCTTTTGAATGATACGGAATTTTGTTACAATGCTGCAGTGTACAGATTTCAGATGTACCCCCGAAGTCTGTGTGAAAGACAGATTGGAAAGGAATCCAATTCTTCATAAAAGTTTTAGACTGAAACGTTATACCACCCTGTGACAGAATACAATCTCAAAATAATCACACGTCGCACGACTTTACAGAAAGAACAACAGTCCACCAGCTGATAAATATTTCAGCCTTCGACATCACGGTTACTTTACCTTTGGCTTCAGCCTTATCACTGTCCATCTTATAATACACAGCTCGAATGATCTGTGAAGAGGACAAGTTTTTGTTTTTATATTAAGTATGTCATCATAAAAATACATTTTTTATGTCAAATATAAAAATATAAAATTTTTGTTATTTTAAAAAGGAAAATAAACTGCATGAGAAAGAAAAAACTTGAAGTGAATACAAAATCTGAGTGACAATTTAGGCAACAATCCATCTTAAAAACAAACTAAAGACTACATAACATTTTTAAGAGAACTTTATTAATCCCAAAGGGAAATTGTGATTATTACATATCCCAATTTGTTAGGAAGCTGGAGCCTGAGCACAGGGTCGGCCATGGTACGATGCCCCAGGAGCAGAAGGGGTTTAAGTGCCTTTGCTCAGGGGCTAAACAATAGCAACTTATTGGTGCTGGAGCTTGAACCCCAACCCTTATGATCACTAAACCAGAGACTTAACTACTAAGCCACCAGTCGAAAAATGTAATTGGCCTCAATGTGTTCCCAATATGAAAACATCACTAAACACAAAACTTCAGTCAACAACTGAGATTTGATCACCGCATCATGTTAAGATATGTGGAGGCTTTGGCAAATTAAACACCCATCTGAGAGAAATGTCACCATGTGAAACACCTCTGCACGTCAGATCATTGTTAATTAGCTAGCTAGCTAAAACACTAGCTAGTGGGCACGCAGCGTCCAGCGTTTTCTCAGTTGCCTAGCAACACACCCCTCGACCTGCGCAGCCGTGTTGACGTCTGGTGAAGGAAACAAAACACGCAAAAAAAAAAAAAAAAAAAAAAACAAACAATTCACTGCGAATCGGCAAATTAGTGTTATATTATTACCGTTTTTTGTGAATTTTCTCCAAAAGGATGAGCGTTTATTTTCGGAAATATTTACATCACAGGAAACCGCTAACTCAATCCTATGACGCAACTCAACCAACTCCGCTAGCTCTCGAAGTTAGCTCAAGGCTAGAGCTAGAACCGTTCTGTTCAGCATACGGTTACAAATACTCTAGAAGTTTATTATAGTTGTGTGGACAAAAAGGCGAGAATGTGCATCGAGTGTTTGTTTACGTCACCGGTTATTACAACTGGCTAATATTTCACTCTAACGTCAAAACCAAATAATAAGCTTCAGGGCGGCACCGCAGGATTTCACCTCACCAGCTAGCTAGTTACTCCACTGATTTATTTCTCTTTCCTGTATTACAACATTTAGGAATGAAGCCTAACTAACCGGTTTACATTCAATTATAAACGCTAAACGAACAGCCGTGACGAGTCCAAACCTAGTTTGAAATTGTACAAGTCGTCCAGTTGTTTATGTGCTAACAAATGATCCGCTTTACTATTTACACTCAGCCAAAGTGAGCTAGCAAAGATCCACACAGTTACTTCAAGAGACTAACCCTAGCTAGCGAACTCGGCTAATACAGCACTAACAATACAAAGAGCTCTGTCAAAGAGAACAGAAAACAACCCGATAACGCAAAGAACGACGTACAGTACAATTTTATACCTTTCCGAGGAAAATCCAGTTATCAAAAATGTGTATTTCGGAGCTTCCAGCTTTCTTACCTTACACAGAGCTGTTATTCTTCACATGGATACTTTCAGTACTTTGTGTCAATGCTACAGCCAGCTGATAGCTGGCGCCACCTGGTGTCGGCATTAGTAAATGCAGCACAATCAGCGTGTATAAAAGCGTTTTTTTCGGCCACGTTTGTGTCCTAACACAATAGATTGCAGTGATCAATAGTGCTGGCCATTCTTTTCCAGGATCAAATAGCCAAGTCATGCTCAAAATGAGACCAGATCATGTGATAGATTATTATGCACATATTAATTGTTGCATTCATTTGCATAAGCATTTTTTTGGATTATGTTTAGAATAAAGTTTGATCAGAATGCATAACACTTGATAGAAAATTGATTAGATTGTGTGTGACTGTGATCCAGTTGATCAAAGGTGCAAATGTCCACCTTAGATTTGTAGTCTGAAAGTAAAAAGATTCCTGTAGAGCATCGAAGAGGCCTCATTGTTTTTGCCAGATATGATCTTCGTATAATGGGCTCGGCTAATGTGTAAAGACGATGGTAGAACAACAGAGATGATGCTGGCTGATTTTTCATATATTTTATGCATTTCTCCCCCACACACCAGACTAATAAAACATTTAAGACAGCCCATAGTGGTTAATGAAATAGCATTAGCAGGACATTTCTTCCTGTAGTTGAAGACTGATGTAATTAATGTGTAAGCAGTACCCTGAAATAATGCATAAAAATCTGTATGCAGTTGTTCCCTTTTGAAAATGATGGCTATGCATTATGGTTGTCCACCTGTGATTACATAACATGACATACGGTAGGAGTGAATGGTCCCTAAAAATTTAGCAATCAGAATAAATCCATTGTGGTATTGTGAAACATTTCATATGGGTTTCCTCCATGTTCTACAGTTACCTCTCACTTTCCAAAAAAATTTTGGTATGCAGATGGATGATGCTAGTTTACCCTGATGAATGAGTGAGTATGTATATAGTGTTGTATTACAACACATATTCTTACATCACAACCAGTGTTTCTGGGGTGGACTTGTCCATATTTACAAATATAATAAGTAAATAAATCATGCATTTTAAAAGCTCTTACAAAAAGATAACCGTACTCTAAAAGTGTAAAAAACCCAAACATGTTTGAAATTCAGATCCCTGTTCAATGCATGAGTTCGACTGAATTAGACAACACATTCTTTAAATGTCTTTAAAAAAATTTTTTTTTTTTTAATTACCTTACTTTTGAATAAAGTAATGATTTTTTTAACACCGGAGGGAAAAAGCACAAATCACTTTTTTATGATACTTTACAAAATGTTTATTAGTCACATAAAATAAGTCAGTGACTGCTTTCAATGCAAAAATGAAGAGGAAAAAAAAAACTTTCCAAAATGTCAAATAAAGGAAGTCTGATGTACAAAGTTTAACACCACAAAAAGGTAAAGATAAAAGAAGTTAGATCACAGAATAATAGCCACACTTCTGGATCAAATAAACATTGGCTACACTGATAATAATAATAATAAATGTAATCATATATAATGAGGATTATAGAGACAGAAATCGACCCGGGTTCGATTCCCGGTCAGGGAACCATCCCCAGCCACTCTCAGTGCCGGTCCCAAGCCCGGATAAATTGGGGAGGGTTGCGTTAGGAAGGGCATCCAGCGTAAAACATATGCCAAATCAAACGTGCGGAGGATCCGCTGTGGCGACCCCTAACGGGAGAAGCCGAAAGAAAAGAGAGAATAGAGACAGAAATCATAAACTCACTGAGTCTTTTAAAAAGTTACAGAAAATAGTAAGAAAAGAAATTGCCCTGTGTTTTATTACACATCGGGGTGATATTTAGTTATTGTTCAAATCACATTTTTTGTTATTTTAATCTTGGGGTTTAAAAGCACTTAGAATAAACTTTTGGGGTCTTTTTTTTTTATCGTTTCGAAGAAACAAATTAGTGCAATATAATAATGTACCTCTAAAGCTTGGACCAATTTAAGATGTTGGATTTCCAGATTCATATCCTTGTCCGTGACAGAAAGATATGTATCCTGACATAACACCTTTAATCATACACTGTGTTTTCTCATTGTTCTAAATATACATAGTATAAACAAACAAAAAAACTACATAGAAACATGCAATAAACTTTTGTACATGAAGATTAAATCCTCTGGCACGCTGCATAATTGCTGGCTTCTGATAAATACAAGTATAATAACTACGACGACCACAACGATAACCACATCTACATATAACATTAAACAGTGCCTGTAATTCTTCACATACAAGTTTGATATATACAAACACGCTTAAAATTATTGGATTACTTTAACAGTCTTCTGCACTGCAAATTTTTTATACTAGTTAATATATAAGTAGTGTGTTCTTTACACATTCTTTTAATAAGTTTCAGTGCATGGCAGAGTTCATGTTACAAATTACAAAAACAATCGAGTGCCTATAAAAACGCAGCAAAACTAATGTTTAAATTTTTTAAATTATGATTAAAAGGTATAAAATCTCCAAATTAAAAAATCCCCTTAATTTCCAGATCTTTTCTTTGGTTTGGAGGGGCAGTAAGGCTGAGATGTAATATGGTGAGCAAAAAAAATTATACTGTATTTTTACATCAGGCACAAGAAAATTAGCTGCATGCTATATACCAATTCTACACAATCTTCTCCAGAGTGTATATAAGCATTGGCATTATTTGAGCCCAGTAATTTTGTTATCTATGATTATGCTCAAATTCCAGGGTTCACAGCTTGACACAGTGGTAATCATTAAATCTTATTTCTGTAAGAGTGCAAACATAGTAACTAAACCAAAAGTCACAAATTGGTAACATTAAAAAATATTCAGCAAACATTGCACTTCTTATAATGACAAATCAATCCACTTGATATAAATGTTTTTTTTTTCTTTTGCAAAACATTGAAGATGTAAAGAAGTTTACAAAAAATGTAAAGTTTATGTATTCAATTGTAAAAAAAAAGTAAGAAATCAACTGATTTAAAATGCATAGGTAATACAATTTCTAGACTGATCACATCCAAAATAAAAACATTTTAAATTCTTTAACTTTATTTGAGACTTAATTTTGCATTTTATCCAAACTGGATCTAGACTGGATTTGCTACTCGAGAGGACCTCGAAAAACTTGTTATAAGTATAAGGGTTTTACAAAAAAAAAAAAAATAAAAACATTTATTGTGTGACTGCACATAATAAAATGACCAACAGTCATGTTCCACATGCTCCAGTGTTAAAAGTCCGGATTAAAACTTTAAGAACATTAAATTTTTCTTTTTCTTTCATGCCTTAAAAATGAACAACATTTAAGCATCTTAATGATTGTTAATAAAACCCCACTGGTTAAATGCATCATTTATTGAATTGAATCTCTCAGCTAGAACTTAGGGAACCCTGAGATATAAAATTAATGTAACATGCATGAATTCAAATAAATAATGAAATTACAATGATCAGAATGGCAATTATTATTATAAGGCCATTATTTTTGGACTTTAAATCGTTAAAACTACGCACTGTATTTTGTTTAAATGCCAATTCCCACTGTTAAATATTTATATGTAAGTTTCACAATATAGTTACATTTAATAAAAGACAACAGGCATAATCATCTTATATGTTATATTCCTACCTTTTATGATACATTTATTTTTTCATTACTATATTTTTTTATTACTATATTGTAATTCATTTATGTACCTGGAAGCACCTATTTCACATTTGCAATGCTAAATAAAATGAGCAATTGAATCACAGTACATCAGACAGCTTGACCTCTTAATAGAAGTTTGTTAAGTAGCAAGCGTTAAAAAAAAAGTTATTTTAATTTTATTTACACAAAGATACCTTGCCTGCAAGGTGTGCAGAAATATCCCTTGGGTTTTTTGTTTTTGTTTTATTTTGGAAAACTGTAAAATAATCAATTTGTTATTTAATAGAATTTTTTGGAAGCAGTAAAATTGATTATCTTTCGAAGACTAGAATCCTGGTTCATTTAAATTTTCCCTTTCCAGTATTTAAACATGTGTAGAGAGAAATTCAACACCTTAATTTGATCAAAAGGTGCACATAAGAACTTAGGAAAAAGACAGCATGTGTGGATAATTTCTGTTCATTTCAGGAACTGAGACCAGCAATTCACTGCAACACTGCTTTGTGTAAACTGAAACACTTATAGATAAATAAAAACATTAGCTATTAAAACAATGCAAACTACTATTTAACCCAACATTTCCACTGTTGCCTGGTCCTTGCTCTCCAACCAATCAAAACTAGCAGAATTCACAGTGTCGCTGCAAATCTGTTGAAAAATTGGGTCATTCTTTAGTTCTTCCAGTGTCTGTTCTTCATACTGTACTTGCTGCTGACTTGATGCTGGATCAAAAAGAAGGTTTGCATCTAAAGAGTTTAAATCATTCATACTACTGGAGAGTTCAGAGTTCAGTTGCATATCACTCGGAAACTCTGAACCCCCAGCGCCAAGTTTGGTTCCCTGGCCTGAAAGCTGTGAGACAGTGTTTAAGTCTTCATCTAACAAGTCTTTATCAGTAGTACTGAAAAGGAAAGACTGCTGGTGCTGATGTTGCTGGAGGCCATGCTGTGGTGGAACCATCAAGACCTGATTTTGCTGGTCTTCAAACAGCTGCTTGTTCTCTTCTAAGACTGACTGCTCTTGAGTCTCCCTTGAGAAGCTTATTTGCTCCCCTCCATTGTTCTTCATGAGATAAGCAGGATTTGTGTATTTGTAAGCCGAGGAGCCAGCCGGGTTAATGGCACTGGAAGGAAAACCAGGAACGGTGGATGCTTCCAGAATTTGTGAGAGGTTCATACGAGCAGTGTAACTGGATGGCATATTGTTCATGCCAAGTCCACGTACGACATTATCTCCATCACTATCCATCTTGTTGAGCAGGACATTCGTAATGTTTTTAGGGTTGTTTGTCTGTCCACTGGCTTGCATAGGCATCACTTCTGTCTGCATCATCACAGTAAGTGGCACTGACTGACTCCTCTGCGCCATGCTGCTAACACTAGTATTTGCTTGACTGTTAGCAAAGATATTCAGCACTTCCGGTGTCACTGGTGAATTGAAAGGAGAGACCACATAACGGCGGACATTGGGATTTGGGGTTCCACTTAGGTTTCGCTGCCTGACTGCTGGGCTGACACTGCGGCAGCGGAATGACGCAGAGGAAGTACTGGTTTTGTTATCAAGAGGGGCTGGAACAGCAAATCCCTCCTGTTTGTTAAGGTTTGCCATGCTAGCCACCTGCTGCTGGACTGGTGAAATAGGTGTCAAGCGACTTATGTGTATGTCATGGTGCCTGACTGGTGATGGATATGCCTGGCCAGGAATGGCAAAAGCGTGAGGTTTCCTGAACTGGTTATCCACCAGATTCTGGTAGTTTGGCAGAATACTAATTCCATTGCTAGAATTGCTACTACTGCTATTGTAGTTATTATTCATCCAGTCCAACTTCGCTTTATCTGGGTGGGTGGCCATTGGTCTTTGCATCGGCTTGACTGGACTGGATGAAATAGTGCTTCCATCATGGTAACTTGTGATGCTGGAGTTGATAGGAGTGAAGGCAAATGGGTTCCTACACTCAACAGGACTGGGTGGAACACCACTACTGCAGTTTGAATGTGGTGTTCCAATTGGGGTTTGGCAGCTGCTTCCCAGAGCACTGTCCACAGGGGTGGTAGGTGCAAAATGTGAACAGGGGCTCTCACGGGTCAAACCCTGCCCCACTCCTATCATCTCTGTGCCTTGGGTGGGGGTGTGGATAGGTGTCCTGCTAGTGTTGGCCAAATTGTAGCAAGAAGGGGTGGCCCGATGACTGGATATCATGTTCTGCATTGCAGGCTGTTGACTTGGCATTGCCATATCCACACAGTTGTCAAAGCTCTGCATGGAACTGTGCATTTTCATCTGTTCTTCCATCTGAACTAGTTCTTCTACAATACTGTCCTGAGTCATATCATCATCATTAAATGGGAAGTAACCCATATGGGGCTGAGATGAGACATGTCGCACCATATCAGAAGTCATCTGTATCAATTGGCCTGTGGCAGTAGGTTGAGATATCACAAGAGGCTCCATAACAGCACTGGACATGTGGTGCTTGTTTTTTACAGCGCCCTGCTGTGAATAAATTTGTTGCTGATTGACATTATGCTGATCATTATTCCAAAGCACAGCATTCAGATCACATACTGCAGAGGAGCTAGACTGCATGAATTGAGTATTTTTGTTTTGTAGCAATGCCTGACCTGGGGCGCTAACAGTGCGAGAAGCTATTGGCTTGCTGTTCATGTTAGTTGAAGACCCTTGCCACTGTCCTTGGGAAATGCTTCGTGGTCTGTTAAAGGTCTGAAAGCTTGTATTCCTTACTTGACAATCTTGGCAAGGGCCACTCACAGCTGTGGTACCCATAGTGGTATTTTTTACATTAGCCAAGGACCCTTCCCATTGTCCCTGCAAGATGCTTTGGGAACTGCCAACAGTCTTGAAGCCAGTATTTCCAATTGGACTATCAGAAAATGCAGGAATATGGGTAGTATCACTGGAGGTATGCTTCACCATAACCTTTCCAGCAGCTGAAGAAAGTTCACTTTCTGGTTCAACAGGACTCTCTGACCTGGAAACATTCTTTTCTGCAATATTCATAGACAATTGTGCATCTTCATTTCCCTCCGAAATATATATTTTTTTGACAGGTGTCAGACTTGGATCTGGATATAATCCTTGTCTCTTGCGAGGGCTGGGAGACGGCATCTCCTTGTGTGGTGCATCCTTGGGTGGTGTCATGTATGTGCTACTACTTGTTGTTGAAACACTGCTGGTTCTTTGACCGCCTAGGTCTTTATATATGGTGCTGTTAATTGGATTGTTATTGCTGGCAGCCACCAAATTGTTCCTATTAGGGAGCATAAGACCATTAACTTTGTTCCCTGATTGCCTGTCCAATTCTGCAGACATTTTAGCTAGAGGTGTAGGCACACTTGCAGCTCTGGGTTTAAGTACTCCTTCTACTTGAGTACCCCCAGCAGTTGTCCCACCCTGTGCTTCTCTAGCACTGCAGTGCACTGCAGCATCAACAACATCCATCTTGATGTTGACTGCTGGTGTTGTGGTTGTTTGTCCTGGCTTTGATAGTGTCAATGGCATTGCGGCTATGGAGCCACTATGGACACGTGTAAGAGGTTGTAGGTCATCACTATGGCTGGTGATTCCAGCAGAGGCAGGCCTAGCTGTGGTGGCAGTAGTGCTGGTGGTGCTGTTGCTGGGCCCCAGAGATATGGCAGTCATTTTCACAAGGTTCATGGAACTGTCCTTAGGTGTTGGTACAACAGTTTTAATGGAGCTTTTAGTGATAAGAAGTGCAGAAGGTGAACGTAGCGTGATTGCGCTAGTTGTCACTGGTTTAGGCAGTATTTGGGGGTAGCGATGGCGAGTTGGACGATCACCAACAGGACTTGCAGTGACATTCTGAGGGGTCTTTGGACAACGGTTCACTGGCTGCACAGATTGGGTAACCACCTGAAAATTGACAGGGAGCACCTTGCTTTCCGCTGTTGCCACCGGAACAGGGCTGGGAGACATTAGCTGTCTACTTCCTTGAACCTATACAACAAAGCAGAATGAACATTAGATCAATAATGTGAATAAATTGTATGTCTATGCAGTTGGCTATGCAACTTGTAGTTACCGTAACTGGGCTAGGAACTGTGGTTACCACAATGCCGATGGTGGGCTGCGGTGAAAGTAAGGCAGGGCTTCCACATGGGATTCCTGTGCTTGCACATGGAGTAGTGACCCTTTCTGCCCTTCTTCCCTGAGCTTCAGGAGGAAGCGGGGAGTGAAGTTTCTGTTCCTGCTGCTTTTTCTGGATCTTTCTCTGGAGCTGCTGCTTGGCATCGATAGAAGGGGATGTCAGTGTTTTCACCTGAGGCTGGAATGAGTGTGCATCAGCTGTGGGCATGAATGCAGACGACTGAGCAGACATTGGGGCCCCTACGGACATCAAGATAAGCTCATGTTGGAATCATGTTGGAATTCACAATTAACACACAATGGTTACAAAACCCTCTGTCCCTGTTGGGGAACCCCATGTCTTGCAATTGAAGATATTTTCCCTGCTATAATTCAACCACTTCAACGTATAAAGGACTGTTAATTAGCAGATTGTTAAAACAAGTGTGCTGGACAGGCGGTTCTCCAAAACGAGGAAATCTGTACAATGTACGTGATCACAAAGCAGTTTTAAAATGTTTTCACATTTGCAATGCTAAATAAAATGAGCAATGAATCACATCAGACAGCTTGACCTCATAATAGAAGTTAAGTAGCAAGCGTAAAAAAGGTAATTTTAATTTTATTTACACAAAGATACCTTGCCTGCAAGGTGTACAGAAATATCCCTTGGTTTTTTTGGTTTTATTTTGGAAAACTGTAAAATAATCAATTTGTTATTTCATAGAATTTTTTGGAAGCAGTAAAATCGATTATCTTTGAAAGACTAGGATCCTGGTTCATTTTAATTTTCCCTTTCCAGTATTTAAACATGTGTAGAGAGAAATTCAACATTTCAACATTTGTGTATAATTTCTGTTCATTTTAGGAACTGAGACCAGCAATTCACTGCAACACTGCACCGTCTTTGTTATATATGTTATAATTGTATTCCTATTGTTAACTTTAACCCCCTTCTTTTACCCTTAAAAAAAAACTTTTGGCACCTGGTTTGGGTTTTTTTGGTGGCAAGTTCACAGCTGACATGGGTTATGAAACAAAATGGTTCTAATAAATGAATAAAATGGTACATATTTGAATTAATTGAAATATGTGATGATCTGTGACAATAAAAACTAATAATATTATAGTTATAATAATAATATTTATTAGTGTTTGGTGTTCATTGGATTCATTTTAAGTGGTAAATTTAAAATATCAGCATATTGGCTATGAAATAATTAGGGAAAAACATACAACCCTATATACCGATATTGTGTTTCACACCAACAGAGGGAAGTATTGTATAGAGGTAAATCTTAGTCTTAGACAAGTGCTCCATACCTAAAGGAGATCCTGTCATTACAGTGAGAGCAGCAACAGACTTGGTGCTGATGTAGTGGCTGTTCAGCAGGAAGCGTGCCAGGTCCTCCACACTAACAAACTGCCGACTCAGCACTTTCTGAGCCCACTCACACACCAGATCACAGGCTGCAGAGCGAACCTCATCCTCCCCGCTGGAGTTCTGCCCAGTAGGTTCAAACCCCTCACACTGCCACATGAAAAAAAGAAAGACAGACATACAATGAAGTGAACATAGACATGAACTGAATAGAATGAATCAGAAATGTAGAAAATGTTGATTACCAAATTTATATTTTTGCACTTAATCTCATTGTGTATATTCCTTGATATATTTTACATACATTGCCTTTATCTGCTTACTCGGCAGTTAACTACTAGTACTAGTACCTATACTCGTGTACTTACCAAGATGAATATATTCTAATCTAAACTCTTAATATTACACTGCTAAATAATTAAGATACAATTTTAAAGATTAAATTAAGGGCTTTATACTTTTTTTTTATTTATTTATTTTTTTTTTATATCAATGCACAAACACTCTCACCCCATCTCCTGTTTTGTGTACATCCAGATTTGGAAGAGACGGCATGTGAATGAATGGCTTTTTCCTCAGGCCACTATAGCAGTATGTGAGCAGGTGTTAAGGCAAAAAATGTGAAATATTTTCTCAGTTTCTGCACATTTTCACTGCATGATATGCATGTGACAACAAAAAAAAGGTTATATAAAGTTAGCTTTAAAGAGCACACCATTGGAATACTCCAAAATAAAAAAAAAATTGCTCACTGAATGCAAACTTTGTATACCTCATTGTAATTAAGACGAGACAAACCTCTGTGCTAAACCTAACTGGTAACATGATTGTCTATAATTTATTGGTCAGGATGGTGTTTATTTTTTTTAAATGTGTACATCAGTTAGGATTATCTATACAGACACAAGAGATCCTGTGTGTCTGCTTTCAAGTCTTCTACTGGCTGACAACATCAAGGCTTGGAAATTTACAGGACAATTCTTACATATATATTAGTAATGTACAAAATGTAAAGAAACGCCTAGAAGCAAAGTTAAAAAACGAACAAATTAAAAATTGCACCATATAAGAGTCCATTATAAAGAACAGTAAAAACTAATACCCAGAGTCAATATTTGGTGTGACAACTACTTGCTTTTTAAAAACCTTATTAGTGTGCAGGAAAGGTAAATAAATGAATTGCCCTGTATTTCAGAGCATCATGAAAACCCGTCACAGTTTCTCTGGAGACTCTTGTCACACTTGCTTCTGTTTTTGTATTACGCAATATGTAACTTTATTACTCCGTAGCTCCATGCAGTACTCGGAAATAGAAACGCAGAATGAAAAAATGGAAATGTGTAAGCTCTTTACAGAAAGAAAAGTTCAAAATGTTCTGTGTTGGTATGAAGATGGGTTTGATTTCGTAAAGGGGGTTAAGGGGGGAAGCTACATGTATTAGATATCCGTTTCTCTGGCAACCGTCATCAACAAACTAGAATTATTTTGGAACAGCACCACTGAGGAATTATAAATAGTCTCTATTCGTGTATGCACTTTTAAACCTGATGTTATCGCACACGTATCTGATCATTATTGTTCAAAGGATTTAAAAAAACATGCATTGATAATTCAGGGTCTAAAGCTGTTTGGGGTTTTTAAGGAAGAATATATAAATAATCTGTGAAATGCCCAAGAGTGTCATATGTGAAAGAGGAGCCGCAGTAGAGAACGCTTCCTGAAGGTCAGAAACATTCCTACTGCCACTCTGTCTGACAGCAGCACGTTGACGCTTTATTCAATTTTCCTCATCTATATTTAGGAAGTGCATGAACTACAACAACAGATGTCTGACAGTTCAAAAGGATGGTAACAAACAGTTTCAGAGAAGGATATTTGGATTTGCCCCTCATGCCGAGCCGGCGCGCCTTCATGTTGGGAAAAACATTCTTCATGATTTTTCCAAAGTCGGCAGCACTGAGAGCGTGATAGCCCAGATTGTCACAATAGCTCCTGAAAAATATATGTACGTAGTTTGAAAAAATATATAGAAATAAAACCTGACTAAACAAACTTTTTGATGTTTAACAAAACATCTTGAATAATTGAATGAGCCATTACATTCTTTATCGTAACATTGTCTCTCATGGTTTACCAGAACCATGACGTATATAAAAACATCAATATAGAGAAATGTTAGGAATCTTTTATATATTAAAATATCTCCTCCTTATAACCTGTTATTCATTTATTAATGATATTTATTTAAATCATTTGTTTTGTGATAATTCCTCACTTGTATTCATCGAAGACTTCCTGTTTGGGAAGCGAGGTATCTGCATGCTCTTCCAGGTGATTCCGAATCCAGCTGAACGCATGCATCTGCTGCATCCGGCTCGAAGAAACACAGCTTTGTTCACTGCTGGAGAAACAACATCATCGCTGTTTTACTTTTTTTTTTGTTGTGGTTCTAACAGACATCATGTCATTCAGCACACACCTGCATCATGAGTTGCATGTTAATATATTAATATAAGAACCACCTGAGTGTTGATCAAACAGTAAAATGTATTTAACATTGTCACAATGTGTAACTGTACTTTTGTGAAAACACTCACATTTTGTCACTGCCACAGCTGCTGGGGCCTGAGGGCAGCTTGAGGTAGAGGTAAAGTTTCTCAATGTCTGTAAACCTCTCCACATCTTGCTGCAAAAGGACATAGAATGAAGAGAGAGTGAAAAGGAGAATGTGATCATTTTTGTCCCTTTTTGATATGTACATTAAATATTTACAGTATAACAATATCTAATATCTACAGTAAAATGCTTATATTTTAATATATGTCTCTTTATTTATCTATTTATAGCAAATGTAATCTAACAAAAACACAAGTCCAAAATTTTGATTTTGAAAATCTGGAGTAATAAGATAAGCAAAATCCAGACAACAGAAAATTAAGAAATTTGATATAATATAAGTTAATGTATATTTTACATTTTTTAACATCATGCTGAAAATAACTTTTGGTTAATTAAGTGTCTTTTTAATATTGTAATATTGTCTTTTAATATATAGTTGTAAAAAGCTGTATTTTCTTTTTTTTTTTTTTTTTACAGCCTTACTAGTGTTTCTGGCAAGAGGTGGAGTAAAATAAACCTTACTTTATATATATATATATATATATATATATATATATATATATATATATATATATATATATATATATATATAAAATAAAAAACCTATTTGTCACTACAATATGAATATCATTATCATTTATAATAAACAAACACAATAAGCACCAGGATGTTATGATCTAAAACATGGTTGCCTCTGCCGTGAGGTTGATACGTAGCCCCGGATAATGACCACAACATACATCCACAGGGGGATTAACTCATAAATAAATGTCTTAATCACCAGATGTGTGCACAAAATGAAAGCAATTAAAGGATCTGGAAGAAACTGTGAAACACTATAAAAATAAATAGTGGATAAAGATTGTACTTTGGATATCAATCCTTCAAAATGTTAGCCAGTAGTCTGATGCTCATTGTATTGTGAGTTTTCCAATTTAGCAGATAGTCTTCTTGGCAACAGGCAGCACAACATATAACAATGCCAGATTTCTGTTTGGAAGATTAATGTTTAAGGAATACTGAAGTATACAGAGTGGTGGATATATACTGTATGTATAAATAAGCACTATTTATACATGCAGAATACACAAAAAAGTGTATATATATTTACAAAGATGTCTATAGCTAGGCATAACCAGAGGGCATGGAGTTAGATTTCTGCTGTATTTTCTGTGCAGATGATGCAAATGCTTGTATCTGTTAATCCCATTATGTGCATTTTTCTTACACAGGGTGAAGGATCTTTAAAGGTTATTCACGGGTCTCTGAAATCATGTTTGATATTAAAGAAAGAGACTCTGATGGTAGAAGAGGGAACGCTACCCCAAATATTTATATTGAACGTGCCAATTATTGTTAAATCACTGTTTTGTATGGAAAGCACATACTACTTAAGAAAATCTTTCCGGCTTCCTATATGAATAGGACCAAAACAAGGAATAAAAACACACACAAACACACACACAGGCAGAGAGTTCAGCCCAAGGAAATGAACAGTTATCCCTCTTTATCTCTGTCTTTCACACACGCCTGTTTAGAGGTTTGTAATGGCATTAAAAATGTAAGAGCCGTCTCTACATCTTCGTCCTCTCCCCCGACTTTACTCCTCTTCAAAGGGAATTTGAAAGATGGCATGGTGCAGCAGAGCTGATTGAAATTCTGTGTGAGTAAAAGGTAGTGCGTGTACACACACACACACACACACACACACACACACACACACAAACACATGCACACAAACTCTCTCTCTCTCTCTCTCTCTCTCTCTCTCTCTCTCTCTCTCGTCGCATTTCTCTCCAGCACATGACACACACTCTCACTCCACAAATCACTACAATAAAGACTTGCTGTTATTGATCGTCTAAAGAACGAAACAGCATCAACACACAGGTCTTCACTATTTGGAAAAACGTTCAGTATTCAGTAACTTAATCATGAAAAGAAGACATTGATGCTGATATTAAAGGGTTTTAAAGTGTCTCAGGGTCAGGGATTGGACACATTATGAATAAACAGAAAATTATTTCATGTCGTTTCATTTCAAAAGCATTCAAGGGCATTTATATTTTGTGAATGCAGTAAGAATAATTTGCAGAGAGTGTCTTGCCTCGGTTACTGCTATATATTTGGACTACATCAATCATTTTCTGCTATCTTTGTTATCTTTCACTTCCCTGTCTGCTGTTACAGGCATCTGCCCTGTCCAACTGGCAGAGGAAGAGGTGTCGCAGTTATTTATAACGATAATGTAAGTGTCAAACAAAGACCTAGACATAAATTCAACGTTTGAAGATCTTTACACTAACATGATAAATGTAGCCAGAAAAAAAAAAGTCTACCCATTAAATTCTGCTAAAACAGTATTTTTTTTTAAATGCCGAAATTACTTGGTGAATTTGGAATGACATTTTTCTTTCTTTAGATTAGTATTGAATGTCTGTGATGTTTATATTTATTTAAATAATCCTAAAGACCCTTTGACAACAGTGATAGTGTCTGTTCTAGATTAGCAGAGATCAGAATGTAATAGGGCTCACTCGTTATGGTGGACACACTCTAGATCTAATAGTAACACTCGGATCAAATATAGGAAATATAATCATAGTTCCAAAACCTGAAGTTATTTTGGATCATTTACTCATCTCCTTTAAAATATTCCTGTCATAATACATGCACCTCGCCACATTACTGTGTCAAATGCAATTCCATTAAGCTATTAATAAATGTGCGATCTTAAAGTGTTATCAACTATGATCACTTTCTGCCCATACAGTATTCGATCAGAGAGAAAAATCTGTTGTGTCAGAGACACACCTTAAAACGAACCAGCCGAAAATTAAAACACAAATGGCATCAAAACAAATTGGTAGTATTTAAATGGCATGGACGAACAGCCTCTTGAGCTATAAAAAAGTCACTAGTGATGCTAGATCAACATTATCTCGCCTACCCTAAAAGAACATCAGCGATGTTTTCATGATTTTTTCCCCCACAAAATTGGTTATGTACCAAAAACGTTTAAGCTTGCACGTATCGAACCAATCCAGTGACCTTATAAAGAATAGGCTATTTTGCAAAATCAAGGTTATTGGTATGCAACATGAAGAGCACCATTGAAGAGCTGCATTGGAGAGCTACGTGGAATTTTACACAGTAAGTGCAATAAGGGAAACCTTTGATATTAGTACTCTAGATAATGCAGCTCTACTTTGCACACACCCTCATACATTGCACTATGCTGGCCGTTTCACCACACCAGAGCTTCATGTTCATTTTTATTGAATATACACAATCACATGCGGAATAAACCCATCTTGCATGTGCATAGTTAATAGGAAGTACTGTATAAACTGAATGTGTGTGTGTGCAAATGTCTTTTTTTTATTTTTTTTACATCTTGCCTGTACAAATGACGAATAAATAATAATGAAGGAGAAATGTGTTTAAACCTGCATTATGGTCTGGAGTGTTTCTCTTTAAATGGGTCTCATGTCAGTTTATTCACACATTTTATACACACAATCCAAAGGCTCTTTATTCTTCTATCAGTGCAGCCAAGTAATTCTCCTGTGAGTAAGAAGGCATGCTGCCCCAAATGTATCTTTTTTAAATTAGTGTGGTGTTCCATCTCAGGTTTTTTTATTTGTCTCTACATAAAGGGCTGATAGACAGCGAAAGCCTAAATTTATCTCCCGCTGACCTCATATGGGTGTAGCGGGGGTTAAAAAAAATAAATAAAAATGGCCCCTGGATGCAGACATCTCGGAGCCAAACATTCTGCCTATTTTTGTAGATGGTAAGCAAAGATGTGATGAAAAACACACACACACACACACACACACACACACACACACACACACACACACACACACACACACACACACACACACATACACACACACACACACACACACACACACACACACACACACACTTGCACTAGTGTAACTCTAACTGGACTGGACTAGCACAGCGTCACTTCACTTTGAACTTACATCTTAGAACACTTTAATGACAATTACATCACACTGATTCACTTTAATCTGTCATACCTGTCCATCCATCCCTTCTGTTTATTCATATATATTTATACATCTGTATACTTTTTTGCTAGAGTGTGTGTTTTAATATACTTTTATACTTATTTTATTTATTTTTACGTGACTTTACTCTTTTATTTTTATCTTATATTGTATTTCTTTCATGTTTACAAGTTGGACAGTTGTAAAAAGCATTTCACTTTATGTCATACACATACAATCGCATACAGAGTGTCTCTACCAGACAGTGAAGTGAAATACCTACAATCCTACACATCAAATGCATCTAAACTAATCACAGATGCTGAATTTGGTACAGCTTTTTTTTAACCAAGGTGCCAAAACAACCAAGAATCATGTAGATGGAGCTGGTAATAGCACAGATCCTGACATATTCACAGGATCGTTCTGACAATGTTTCGGGGTATAAAAGCACAGTAGTCTTTTTCCGATTTGTATTTATTTTCCTACACAATTGTTTTGTTCATAAGTTGTATTATGTGATTTGAGGAGAAGCATACTATAGCCTGTGTATTTCCAAAATTATAAAGAAAGCAGTGATTTTTAACATCTGGTGGTTTTCAGTCATATTTCATTTATTTTATAGATTTAGTAAAATTGTAATTTTAAACATTTGTTTTAGACAAATGTGTTCATTTTCAGCCCTAGCAGACCATTTATTAATGTATTTCTTCCCTTTTTCTTCTGTAGATTTGGTCCATTTTACATGTTTGTGTGTGGTACAATGCCTTAATGATTATTGGGTTCTTACACTTTTTCACAATTTCAATTTGCAAAGAATTTAAAGCTTAACTTTACCTACCTAATTTTACCTTTAAATACTATCTTTTAACACTTACACACACCATATATCTATATGATTATTCTTGAATCCATTGTTCAATAAACTTTATTTCGGCTTCTCCCATTAGGGGTCGCCACAGTGGAGCCGCACGTTCGATTTGGCATGTTTTTTACGCTGGATGCCCTTACTAACGCAACCCTTCCCATTTATCCGGGCTTGGGACCGGCACTAAGAGTGGCTGGGGTTGGTTCCCTGACTGGGGATCTAACCAGTTTAAATTTATTGATTAATTTATTCATTTGCTTTTTTAGTTCCACGTTATCATCGTGTTTAATTATCTGAAATTAATAGAAACTCACCAAGATGCTGTCCACCTTCGACTGTATAGATTTGCTGGGAAAAAGAGACAGAAAAAGTATATTAGTAATGACACAAGTGTAACAGAAGTAACACTTAAAGCCCTCTTTATTAATAAGCTGGTGGCATGTGAAATATGCTCCCAGCTGCCAATCGAGCCCTGGCCGATATATAATCACAGGAACACATGCTGGAACAAAAAAAAGAGTTGCAAAACAGTAAGACCCCAGCAGTCATACATGATGAGGCTGGAACCGGTATAAACTTGTATACAATCTATATACAGTTGTGGAATGGCACATGGTTTAATGTGGATTTATGGTAACATAAGACAAGTGGAGACTAAGGAGTCTAATGTGTTTTTTAAAGTTTATTTAATCATGCAATGTGGTTTAAGTGCAAATAACAACTTCTAGGACTGGTGTGTAAAGCAAAAAAAAAAAACCTTTATGCAGCTCATTCATATTGTTTGTAAACAAATTGGCATTAAAAATATCAACTTCATTCCATTACATCCCATTACACTTCATCCCATTACATCTTTTGTTAAGTCAAACATTAAACCAACAGAACCAATAATCTCTTCTACTTTCTTTCAAGCTTCATTTTGCTTTTTAAATGTTGTTCATAACAGGATATTTTTCTGAGAATACAAAAATTAAAACCAATCTGAAGTAAAAATGTGCATGGAAAACCAACATGCCATAAGATTGGTCTGAGGAATCATTCAAACCAATCATTTGTATTCGTTGCTTCACACCATCATACGCTATTTGCAGAGAATTATGAAAAGCTGCTTTCAAATATCACTTTTCATTGAAAACCAATGTTCTGGGTCATTTATGTAGTGAAACTCACGGAAATAAATGTACCACACTTTACCGCTCCATGTTGCTGGGGTGATATCAATGACTGTACCAAATATGATATCAATACTGATATCAAAGTTGCATAACTTTTATTGTGCATATTTAATCTAGGGTATATAATCAGAATTTAAAGAGAATTTAATTGTTTATATATATATATATATATATATATATATATATATATATATATATATATATATATATATATATATATATAAACCAACAATTAAATTCTCTTTAAATTCTGATATATATATATATGTGAGAGCCAGAAATCTTGCTTTTTTGTAGGTGACCAAATACTTCTTTTCCACCATAATTTGCAAATAAATTCTTTAAAAATCAGACAATATGATTTTCGGGATTTTTTTCTCATTTTGTCTCTCATAGTTGAAGTGTACCTATGATGAAAATTACAGGCCTCTCTCATCTCTTTAAGTGGGAGAACTTGCACAATTGGTGGCTGAATAAAAACTTTTTTGCCCCACTGTATATATAAGGGGTGTAACAGTACACAAAACTTATGGTTAAAATAATATATTAAACAATATTTTATTATATTTTTACAAAAAAAATTAATAAATCAAAATTAATGCAATAAACTTTTTTAGGATATTATATAAGATATAATATAATATTATTAGATTACATTTAGATTGTTTAAATTTAAGATTAAATATTGTTTTATATTGATTACATTCAGTAATCAATTTAATTAAAATTTAACTAAATTAAATAAAATTATATAAATAACAAAAATGTAATAATTTACATTTGTTAGACCCCATTTGAGTAATACAGGTGTGTGTGTGTGTGTGTGTGTGTGTGTGTGTGTGTGTGTGTGTGTGTGTGTATATATATATATATATATATATATATATATATATATATATATATATATATATGTATATATATATATATATATATATATATATATATATATATATATATATATATATATATATATATATATATATATATATATATATATATATATACACAGTACAGACCAAAAGTTTGGACACACCTTCTCATTCAAAGAGTTTTCTTTATTTTCATGACTATGAAAATGGTAGAGTCACACTGAAGGCATCAAGGGCTATTTGACCAAGAAGGAGAGTGATGGGGTGCTGCACCAGATGACCTGGCCTCCACAGTCACCGGACCTGAACCCAATCGAGATGGTTTAGGGGTGAGCTGGACCACAGAGTGAAGGCAAAAGGGCCAACAAGTGCCAAGCATCTCTCGGGGAACTCCTTCAAGACTATTGGAAGACCATTTCAGGTGACTACCTCTTGAAGCTCATCAAGAGAATGCCAGAGTGTGCAAAGCAGTAATCAAAGCAAAAGGTGGCTACTTTGAAGAACCTAGAATATGACATATTTCAGTTGTTTCACACTTTTTTGTTATGTATATAATTCCATATATAATTCCACATGTTAATTCATAGTTTTGATGCCTTCAGTGTGAATCTACAATTTTCATAGTCATGAAAATAAAGAAAACTCTTTGAATGAGAAGGTGTGTCCAAACTTTTGGTCTGTACTGTATATATATATATATATATATATATATATATATATATATATATATATATATATATATATATATATATATATATATATATATATATGTATATATATATATATATATATATATATATATATATATATATATATATATATATATATATATATACAGTATTGTTCAAAATAATAGCAGTACAATGTGACTAACCAGAATAATCCAGGTTTTTAGTATATTTTTTATTGCTACGTGGTAAACAAGTTAACAGTAGGTACAGTAGATTCTCAGAAAACAAACAAGACCCAGCATTCATGATATACACGCTCTTAAGGCTGTGCAATTGGGCAATTAGTTGAAAGGGGTGTGTTAAAAAAAAAATAGCAGTGTGGCATTCAATCACTGAGGTCATCAATTTTGTGAAAAAACAGGTGTGAATCAGGTGGCCCCTATTTAAGGATGAAGCCAGCACTTGTTGAACATGCATTTGAAAGCCTGAGGAAAATGGGTCGTTCAAGACATTGTTCAGAAGAACAGCGTACTTTGATTAAAAAGTTGATTGGAGAGGGGAAAACCTATAAAGAGGTGCAAAAAATTATAGGCTGTTCAGCTAAAATGATCTCCAATGCCTTAAAATGGAGAGCAAAACCAGAGAGACGTGGAAGAAAACGGAAGACAACCATCAAAATGGAGCGAAGAATAACCAGAATGGCAAAGGCTCAGCCAATGATCAGCTCCAGGATGATGAAAGACAGTCTGGAGTTACCTGTAAGTACTGTGACAGTTAGAAGACGTCTGTGTGAAGCTAATCTATTTTCAAGAATCCCCCGCAAAGTCCCTCTGTTAAAAAAAAGGCATGTGCAGAAGAGGTGAAAAATTTGCCAAAGAACACATCAACTGGCCTAAAGAGAAATGGAGGAACATTTTGTGGACTGATGAGAGTAAAATTTTTCTTTTTGGGTCCAAGGGCCACAGACAGTTTGTGAGACGACCCTCAAACTCTGAATTCAAGCCACAGTACACAGTGAAGACAGTGACGCATGGTGGTGCAAGCATCATGATATTGGCATGTTTCTCCTACTATGGTGTTGGGCCTATTTATCGCATACCAGGGATCATGGATCAGTTTGCATATGTCAAAATACTTGAAGAGGTCATGTTGCCTTATGCTGAAGAGGACATGCCCTTGAAATGGTTGTTTGAACAAGACAATGACCCCAAACACACTAGTAAACGAGCAAAGTCTTGGTTCCAAACCAACAAAATTAATGTTATGGAGTGGCCAGCCCAATCCCCGGACCTTAATCCAATCGAGAACTTGTGGGGTGATATTAAAAATGCTGTTTCTGAAGTAAAACCAATAAATGTAAATGAATTGTGGAATGTTGTTAAAGAATCATGGAGTGGAATAACAGCTGAGAGGTGCCACAAGTTGGATGACTCCATGCCACACAGATGTGAAGCAGTTTTAAAAAACTGTGGTCATACAACTAAATATTAGTTTAGTGATTCACAGGATTGCTAAATCCTAGAAACAAAAATGTTTGTTCAAAATAGTTTTGAGTTTGTACAGTCAACGGCATACACTGCTATTTTTTTGAACACACCCCTTTCAACTAATTGCCCAATTGCACAGCCTTTGCATATCATGAATGCTGGGTCTTGTTTGTTTTCTAAGAATCTACTGCACCTACTGGTAACTTGTTTGCCACGTAGCAATAAAAAATATACTAAAAACCTGGATTATTCTGGTTAGGCACATTGTACTGCTATTATTTTGAACAATACTGTATATATATATATATATATATATATATATATATATATATATATATATATATATATATATATATATATATATATATAAATAATGTGTGTGTGTGTGTGTGTGTGTGTGTGTGTGTGTGTGTGTATTACAATTAATATTTAATTTTCTAAAGATATGAGCTACTTAACTGTTTTACTTATTTTAGCATAATTCAACAAATGTACTATTCCTTCCATTCTTCATTCATTCACTCCCTCAATATGTGGAATTGTCAGGATTTTCTCCTCTTAAGAGGAATTCTTGAATTTGGACATAAAACACGTAAGAATCAATAGCGCTAGTGGTAGTTTGCCAACGAGGAAGTGGCTAGCGGCTAATGCTAGCGCTATAGATTTCAGAACTTTTCATTTGACTGCAAGTTGTATGCTGCATATAACTGTTTGTAACAAATAAAAAATCTTGAGTGTTAGCAACTAGCAACTTCCTGTTAGCAGGTAACACTAGCAATATTGATGTGCTAAACAAATCTTATTTCCGGTAAGTGAGTGGCCACACTTTCTTTTTTATACCCCAGGCATTGTTGGGAATGTCTTTTAAGTTTAAAAATAATTAAAACGAAATGTGCTTAAAGTGTGAGGCGGATACCAAACAAACTTGCGGTCCGCTACTTTATTCGTTCCTTAGGAAACTTAGATTTTAACTATGTTACACACGTAAAATGTTTTGTTTTAATTACACGTGTGTAGCCCTGTACCGGAATATTTTGGTATGAATACATGTTCCATTACACCCCTAATAATAATAATAATAATAATAATAATAATAATAATAATAATAATAATAATAATAATTTTCTATTTCAGCCTAATTTCTCCCTATATGATAATAAATGCTCACACACAGCACACATGAAATAAAAACCTTCATACATTTCTTCTGATGGATATACGATTTTGTACCCTAAACCAAATGCATGAAAAATTTACAATAACTACAATTAACTAAATACAGCAGTCTGACTACTTTGTTTTTAATACAATTATTAAAAAATAATGAACTTTTTAATTAAAGGAATCAGTCAGAAAAAGCAAGAAAAAACTAAAAGCATTTAAAATATTAGAAAATGCAATAGCAAAAAAATTACAAAAAATGAGAATAAAATTTGAAGAAACATGCAAAAGAAAGAGAGCAGTTCAATCATATGTAGAGGTGTAATGTGTATAGCTGTAAAAAGGTATAAAGAGGGGGAATAGAGATGTGAGAGATGTATAGAGGTGACTTGTGCAGATGTGTATAGTATAGAGGTGTGTGTAGGTGCAGACATATGTAGAGGTTTGCAGAGATGTGTAGAGGTGTGCAAAGATATGTAGAGTTGTACAGATGTGTGCAGACCCGTGGAGATGTGTATAGAAATGTGTAAAGATGACCTGGCATGCTGCCTTATCTTTCCTAGCAAGCTCTTCAGGAT
The DNA here is from genome assembly GCF_946808225.1 of Silurus aristotelis. NCBI lineage: Eukaryota > Metazoa > Chordata > Actinopteri > Siluriformes > Siluridae > Silurus > Silurus aristotelis. The sequence goes on from NC_139582.1 coordinate 11,729,767, forward strand.
TGTTTAGAACGTGCTAAATGGCCCCTCATTCCCAGCCACCCGGGCAGACGTGCCAGCATGCCAAATGCGGAACAGGGCTATCAATTAACACTGGGGCTTTAGCTGACCTTTAACTACCACTGCACAGGGTAAATAATTCCACTTGACTACCGTTGAGTCTTTCAAAACATGCCGTCATATTTATATATAAGGAATAAATACCAAAAACGCAAAATTAAGACCGGAATCACAGATGTCCAAAGATGTCCACATTAATCACATCACAGTACACAATACACTCACTTTTTTCCTCTCGTAAAGGGGAGTACAAATATTCACTTCATTCTATGTGCCGAGCCACAATTTCACTTTTCTACAAAACATAAAGATAATTTCTTTTTACACTGTCCGTGAATGTTGTATATGAATACTAGTATAGGATGTATAAATAATCTCGATGTAACAGAGTTAAAGGATGGAGAGTGTGTGCTGGCCTTAAAGCACTACACAGCTGTAGACTGGAAACATGCCTCGACATGTAAAATCAAAGCTGCTGCTGGAACTGGGTGGAGGCTGCAGAAAAACTGATCCCTGTATTCAAGTGCACATTGAAAAAATCTAACTGCTGATCTTTTTAAACAACTGCCATAATTATCAGTAAGTCAGTGTCCACATATACTGTTAGGTATAAATTACAGATTTTTTTTCTGGGTTGTGGCCCCCTGAAAAGTTTTGCAAAAGCCACCAATTCATCATCATTGATCTTTATGTCCAATCACTCATCACTATTGTTTTCAACAACCAAAAACTCATCACTATTGTTTTCAACAAAGACCAATCTCCATTGTTGCCTATGACCAAACACACATCACCAATGTTCCCAATGACCAAACACACGTCACTAATGTTCCCAATGACCAAACACACATCACCAAAGTTCCCAATGACCAAACACACATCACCAATGTTCCCAATGACCAAACACACGTCACCAATGTTCCCAATGACCAATCACACATCACCAAAGTTCCCAATGTACAACACTCATCACTGTTCCCAATGACCAAACACACATCACCAAAGTTCCCAATGTACAACACTCATCACTGTTCCCAATGACCAAACACACATCACCAAAGTTCCCAATGACCAAACACACATCACCAATGTTCACAATGACCAAACACACATCACCAAAGTTCACAATGACTCATTACTGTTCCCAACTAACAATTACTCATCACAGCTGTTCACAAAACCCTTATGAGAAAAAACAGACCAAGGACCGTGACGTCACCCGGTATGGCGCAGCCGGGGCCCCACCCTGGAGCCAGGCCCGGGGTTGGGGCTCGTATGCGAGCGCCTGGTGGCCGGGCCTTCCCCCACGGGGTCCGGCCTGGCTCAGCCCGAAGGAGCGACGTGGGGCCGCCTTCCTGTGGGCTCACCACCTGCAGGAGGGACCGTAAGGGGCCGGTGCTGAGAGGATCGGGCAGCAGTCGAAGGTGGGGGCCTCAACAACCCGATCCCTGGACACGGAAGCTAGCTCTAGGGACGTGGAATGTCACCTCGCTGGCGGGGAAGGAGCCTGAGATTGTGCGTGAGGTTGAGAGGTTCCGACTAGAGATAGTCGGGATCACCTCTACGCACGGCTTGGGCTCTGGAACCACACTCCTCGAGAGAGGATGGACTCTTCACCACTCTGGAGTTGCCCATGGTGAAAGGCGGCGGGCTGGTGTGGGTTTGCTTATAGCCCCCCAGCTCAGCCGCCATGTGTTGGAGTTTTCTACGGGCCAAACGGCAGTGTAGAGTACCCGGCCTTCTTGGGGTCTCTGGAAGGGGTGCTGGACAGTGCTCCGACTGGGGACTCCGTCGTTCTACTGGGAGACTTCAATGCCCACATGGGCAGCGACAGTGACACCTGGAGGGATTGATTGGGAGGAACGGCCCCCCTGATCTGAACCCGAGCGGTGTTCAGTTATTGGACTTCTGTGCTAGTTACAGTTTGTCTATAACTAACACCATGTTCAAGCATAAGGGTGTCCATCAGTGCACGTGGCACCAGGACACCCTAGGCCGTAGGTCGATGATCGACTTTGTGGTCGTTTCATCTGACCTGCGGCCGTATGTCTTGGACACTTGGGTAAAGAGAGGGGCGGAGCTGTCAACTGATCACCACCTGGTGGTGAGTTGGATCCGATGGCGGGGGAGGAAGCTGGACAGACTCGGCAGACCCAAGCGTACTGTCAGGGTCTGCTGAGAACGTTTGGCCGAGTCTCCTGTCAGAGAGATCTTCAACTGCCACCTCCGGCGGAGCTTTGACCGGATCCCGAGGGAAGCCGGAGATATTGAGTCCGAGTGGACCATGTTCTCCACCTCCATTGTCGAAGCGGCCGCTCGGAGCTGTGGCCGTAAGGTCTCCGGTGCCTGTCGAGGCGGCAATCTCCGAACCCGGTGGTGGAAACCGGAAGTAAGGGATGCCGTCAAGCTGAAGAAGGAGTCCTATCGGGCCTGGTTGGCTTGTGGGACTCCTGAGGCAGCTGACGGGTACCGGCAGGCCAAGCGAACTGCAGCCTGGGTGGTTGTGGAGGCAAAAACTCGGGCCCGGGAGGAGTTCGGTGAGGCCATGGAGAAGGACTATCGGCTGGCCTCGAAGAGATTCTGGCAAACCGTCCGGCGCCTCAGGAGAGGGAAGCAGTGCCCTACCAATGCTGTTTACAGTGGAGGTGGGGAGCTGTTGACCTCAACTGGGGATGTCACGTCTTCCATTGAGGAAGCATAGGCTGAGGGCTCAGAGGTGGACTCGTCCATCACCCAAGCTGAAGTCCCCGAGGTAGTAAAGAAACTCCTCGGTGGCAGGGCACCGGGGGTGGATGAGATCCACCCTGAGTACCTCAAGTCTCTGGCTGACACGCCTCTGCAGCATCGCGTGGCGGTCGGGGACAGTGCCTCTGGAATGGCAGACCGGGGTGGTGGTCCCTCTTTTTAAGAAGGGGGACCGGGGGGTGTGTTCCAACTATAGGGGGATCACACTTCTCAGCCTACCTGGGAAAGTCTATGCCAGGGTACTGGAGAAGAGAATACGGTCGATAGTAGAACCTCGGATTCAGGAGGAACAGTGTGGTTTTCGTCCAGGCCTTGCGGCGGCCTGTGGAGGGTGCTCCGGGAGTATGGGGTCCGGGGCACTTTACTAAGGGCTGTCCGGTCCCTGTACGACCGAAGCAGGAGCTTGGTTCGCATTGCCAGCAGTAAGTCAGACTTGTTCCCGGTGCGTGTTGGACTCCGGCAGGGCTGCCCTTTGTCACCGGTTCTGTTCATAATTTTTAAGGACAGAATTTCTAGGCGCAGCCAGGGGCCGGAGGGTGTCCGGTTTGGTAACAACACGATTTCGTCTCTGCTCTTTGCAGATGATGTTGTCGTGTTGGCTTCATCAGACCAGGACCTTCAGCACGCACTGGGATGGTTTGCAGCCGAGTGTGAAGCGGCTGGGATGAGAATTAGCACCTCCAAATCCGAGGCCATGGTCCTCAGTCGGAAAAGGGTGGCTTGCCCACTTCAGGTTGGTGGAGAGTTCCTGCCGCAAGTGGAGGAGTTTAAGTATCTTGGGGTTTTGTTCACGAGTGAGGGAAGGGTGGAACGGGAGATTGACAGACGGATCGGTGCAGCTTCTGCAGTAATGCGGTCGATGTACCGGTCTGTCGTGGTGAAGAAAGAGCTGAGCCGCAAGGCGAAACTCTCGATTTACCGGTCAATCTACATTCCTACTCTCACCTATGGTCATGAGCTCTGGGTCATGACCGAAAGGACAAGATCCCGGACACAGGGTGGCTGGGCGATCCCTTAGAGATAGGGTGAGAAGCTCGGTCACTCGGTAGGAGCTCAGAGTAGAGCCGCTGCTCCTCCACATCGAGAGGGGTCAGCTGAGGTGGCTCGGGCATCTGTTCCGGATGCCTCCTGGACGCCTTCCTGGGAATGTGTTCTGGGTGCGTCCCACTGGGAGGAGACCCCGGGGAAGACCTAGGACACGCTGGAGAGACTATGTCTCCCGGCTGGCCTGGGAACGCCTCGGTGTCCCCCCGGAAGAGCTGGAAGAAGTGTCTAGGGAGAGGGAAGTTTAGGCATCTCTGCTTAGACTGCTGCCCCCGCGACCCGGCCTCGGATAAGCGGGAGAAGATGGATGGATGGAGCTGTTCACAATGATTTTATTGTTGGTTTTTTTTGCTTAATTTATGAATATTTCTAAAAATGGCACACTCACATGTTATAAATGTGTTATAAATATATATTTTAAAATCTCTGTATATTGGTTGGCACTGCACAATTTCAACACAGTGTTACACAATTCAATCAGATTACAGGAAAACAGAAAAACAAGCATTCTGTACATTTTAAAATAACTGTATTCTTATCGAATACAAAAAAAAAAAAAAAAAAAAAATCTTTATCTTTTAAAGTTAAGTCTTTGGCTATGCAAATGAGCCTGACGAATCAATGCATAAGCAAATAAGAGTTGACGTCATCTGGTGTCTAGAGACTTAGTGAGCCTGCACTGACAAACATGACATGAGCACGAAGCAGTTCTGTCAAGACCAAAACATGCAGCTTGTCTAAGTTAACACACACACACACACACACACACACACACACACACACATACACACACACACACACACATTGAGTTGCTCAGTAGCTCCTAGTTTTATAACCACAAATGATTGTATAAAACTGTAGAAAGATCATGACTCATAATCTTACACTTCAGTGCTCATGTTAGTTCTCACTCTCCGGTGTTCTGTATTGTTTAAAGACTATAATCACACTCTTGATGTCACCCAAATGAGGATGGGTTCCCTTTTGAGTCTGGTTACTCTCAAGGTTTCTACCTCATAACATCTAAGGGAGTTTTTCCTTGCCACAGTCACCATGGCTGCTCATCAGGGATAAATACACACCATTTACCTTAACTCTTAAATTCTGTAAAGCTGCTTTGAGACAATGTTGTGAAAAGCGCAATAGAAATAAACTTGACTTGACTTGACTTCACACACACACACACACACACACACACACACACACACCTTCATAAATAAAGCCTAGGAGGTCGTGCATGACTTGTGAACACAGCAATGCAACAACATGAGTCCCTAATCCTCATGAAGAAAGTTTAACTGAAACGAGAACATCTGAAGTTAGTAAGTTAGTTAGTTACTGGTTAGTTGGTTCATTAGTTACTGGTTAGTTAGCGGGGTAGTTAATTAGGTACAGAAACAGAAACACACTTCACGTGAGTTCACATGGCAGATCCTCGAAATCCGACTGACCTTAGCAGGTGCACTCACCAGATCGAGTTCTTTATTTTTAGTTGGAGTGCGCTGCTTTCTGTTCCTTGCAGTCCTGTAGGAAGCAGAGAAGATCCGGGCTGAGGGTGCTGTCCCTGCTGTTGCTGCTCATCAGCCATCACAGTGATGAGATTCGGGACGGAGAAAGAAGATGATGAAGATGAGGAATAAAAGAGTGTGGGGGGGGAAGATCCCTAACAAACAGGCCACGACCTGAACCACGGAGAAACCCCACGGTGAAGCAGCACTGTCCTGGGTATTTACATTACGGTCCTGATGGGGAACCTGGTCGCTCCTCCGAACTCCTGCTCCCGACCGCTGCCGAGCGCTTCCGATTCATGGCTTCAGCACGGATTTTCCTCCAGCGTGGCTTTTTAAAACCCAGTAGGCAGGCAGACGATCAGAGGGACGGACTGAAGCCCTCAATACAACCTGCTTCATTTCACTGTCACGCACCTTCTCCGAACAGGAACGAGTCGATTCCCATTAAAGCATCGATTCTAATTCCAGTGGAGTCGATTCCGCATAGGGGTTCTCCATAAAGTTCTCCAACTCCAACAATTCAAGGGACACATGAAACATGAAATTCAGTAATACATTTAATAATAAACAGCTACAAAGGCATCATAGGTCATCAAATCTATGCAGGCTGAACCTTTACTGCTTGAGCAATCACAATCATTACTGAATGTGGCAGGCCATCAGGGCCAGCAAGGCCTTCTCTTCTGGCCTAAACTCTATCCAAATCACTGACACACATTTTATATATTATTTATACATATATACATACATATATTTTTCTCCATGAATACTTATTTAATTATCTCCCTTTTATTTACGCCACATTTCTCTCCAGTAGCAACCCACATCTGTAGCAAACTGCACAAGCTCATATATATCCATGTGGATTTAATAGCTGTTTTTTATTCCACAATGGCTGACAGAGAATTTGGTCAAAGATACACTTAGAAGAAAAACTTTTTTTTTTTTATGTAGTGCTCTGTATTAAGCGGCGGATTGACTCAGGTTGGACACCAATGACGGCCTAGGTGTGAAATGCATGGCTCGCCACTGCTGAACTGTAACGCAGTTACTTTTGACAGTAACTAATACTGTAACGTGTTAACTTTTTAAATAAAGTAACTCCGTTACCATTACCGTATGGTGCGTTGTCAGTTACTTTTTTAAATGAATTAATTTTGGCTGAAGTGTAGCCTACACTTTAACCTGTTTACAGCAGCGATGCATTGGGATTGGTGAATGAACCACCATAAACACGAAGAAGATGCACTGTGGGAGTGTTTCCGTTTATTCAAGTCTGTGCGAAAAATTTTTTTTTTGTTTGTTCATTTTTATGGCCATATACAATAGCAGATTTTGCACTTTGAATACACACAGCTTACTTTACATAAGTTGGTGACATGCAACTCTTAATTTTATGGTTAGGTTGAAAATTGCTCATAGATTTCATTTTTAAACAGCTTTTATATTTTTTATGTTGTGTTTTTTAATGCATATCATTTATGGTTGTCAATAATAGCAGTTTTTTTTGTGCTGAGTTTCTCCAAATTGATTCTAAATAATTCAGATTGCTTTAATTTATTTATTTCAAAATGTTTTGTGTTATGTTGTACATTGTTGATAGTTTTCATACTTAAGCTGTGAAAGAAACATTTTAAGGGCTCAACACAACAGCTTTTATGATGCAGAAGCCACTTTAGTTTTTGATTGTGAATATATTATTCAGCTTGTTTTGTTATTTATTTCAGAAATCCTTGTGATATATTCAGTTTGTGCTGGTCTGACTTTAATAAAATAGTGTTTAAATTACTTGTTTAAGTCAGTTTTGTGTTTGTAAAGACCATAACGCATAAAAGGGCATTAATGGGAACATTAAAGAAGGTTCTTTAAAAAGTAACTAAAAAGTTACTTTTAACAGTAACGCATTACTTTTTGGTGTAAGTAATCAACAAAGTAATTGAGTTTCTTTTTGAATGAAGTAACTAGTAACTGTAACTAGTTACTATTTTTTAGTAACTAGCACAACACTGCTGGTGACTGTGTATTACACTATGCAATTCTTATCAAGGCGAATAAGATAATTAAGGCCTAAACCTCCAATATTCTGAAAGATCCCATTTTTTTCTGTAATTATAACTAAATTAACACAAATCAATTCAGTTTTATTTATATAGCCCTTTTAGCAGTGGACATTGTACCAAAGCTGAATTTATACATAAGTGTCTATAGGTTTATCCCTTACGGTAACAAGTAATAAAGCATAATGAAAAATTTGAGACAACAATCTAGTTTTTGATAAAACATCATATGCTCTGAAGTTATCCATCTGAAGAAGTTGACAGTCAGTGTATTATGACCAAATAAATTAAATAAAATAATAATAATAATAGAAAGAATAAACTTTATATTATATATTATTAACATTAATTTATTAATTGCTGCATCATTAAAATATTTATTAATGTATATTTCAGATACAGGTAAGGGTAATTTACCTGCACTTTAATTTACATATAAAGCAGAGCTATAAAAAACATATATTTGAACAAATATTATAAATTATATTTGTCATTAAAGTAAATCATGTGAATATATTTTGCAATTCATTTATAATAAACATTACATGTCTTAAAATTTGTTTTCCTGAATGAAAAATGCAGTATATGTTCTTTAGAATCACTTCTTGGAATCGATTTATTTGATTCCCAAAATCTCGACTCAGAATCAGAGTCGAATCCAAAACTACAGCAAACGAACCGTCCTGCAGCGTGTCAAGGATCGCGCATGCGCACTACAGAGCCAACAAAAACACGAGACTGAATCAGAATGGGGAGAATAATAAACAAATAAATATAGACATAAGACACACGTGTGATACTCGTCATTATCTTTCTCCACACTGAACTAGAAATTCTTTAATTTATATATTATATACTAACGATGTCTCTCTCTTTCTCTCAGTACATATTAACTGTATTATATTATATAAAATGTGTGTCTATATAATATAATATGATATATCTTATCATAATCACTCTCTCTATATAATTCTATATAATATATCTATCACTTTCTATATAATACAATATAACATAATATTATATATATATATATATATATATATATATATATATATATATATATATATATATATATATATATCATATTATGTAATATTATATTATATTATATTATATTATATTATATTATATTATATTATACAGAGAGTTATATGCACATAGGGACGCTGGTGAAAGCGGTTGCTAAGCGACGGCTCTGCATTCTAAAAACCATCATGGCGGACAGACCGAGACCCGTGTCACAGGGGGTAAGCTACAAACAAACTTTATATACATTTGATAAATTGGGCACAATTTTTCTTTTAATATTATAAAAATTGTTGCATTCTGTTTGTTAGCTTACATTACAATTGATGGTTTAATGAAAATAAAAATGAGTGGTGTGAAAGAAAACAATTCACAGACGTGTAGGACATCCGCCATGTTGGGAAGTGCTAGAGTTTATAGTAGTAGTAATAATACTAATACTAATACTACTACTACTACTACTACTAATAATAATAATACATTATATTTAAAGGCGCCTTTCAAAAGATAGAGGAGGTTCTAGTAGTTATACAGGCAGCTAAATTCTGGACCAATTGAAGTTTATGAAGGAGTTTGTGAGGAAAACCCAAACAGAAGAGGTAGAAGAGGTAACTAAAGCATGTACAAGAACAGCTGTGGAATTGGATGTGAGAAACGGACGAAGATGGCTGTTGTTCCGAAGATGGAAGTACGCAGACCGAGAAATACTGTTCACATGCTACATCAATTCCTGTCTCAGAAAAGAGAAATATACATCTTATTATACACACACACTGTAGATATTTCATATAAGCTTACTTGATAACTTGATCCAGTGCATTGCTTATCAATTATACTTATACAACTATCCTGATTAACTTAATTTTTAATTTAGTTCAGTTAAAAAACAAAAAAAAAATTGGAAAGTTCTAGGTCAGTAAGCTCTGGGTTTCTGATTGGAAGGTCTGGGATTCGAGCCCCAGTAAAGCAGTGAGCAAAAAAGCTGCCACTCTTGGGCCCTTGATTAAGGTCCTTAACCCTCTCTGCTTCAGGGACACTGTATCACGGCTTACCCTGTGACACCAGCTTCCTAACATTGCTGGGAAATGGAAAGAACGAATTTAACTTTAATCAATGTTACAAGTAAAGTAATTTACAAAAACTTGAGACCGGACTGTTGTTTTTTGTTTTTTAATGACATCACATTTTAATGAAATTTTATTTCTCAGCAAACTTGCTTGAAAGATCAGCAGCATTCTCTTCCAATATTAGCTTCAAATAAAGCCTGGTTACTGTTAAATTTTAAAATAATAAGCAATAAAGTAGAAATGTGATAAATGCAAAAAAGTTACTACCTACAATAAGCTACTACCCTGTGAATTTTACATCAGGCCAAAAAACCTCAGAGCTCTGCTTCTCAGAGACCTTCTTCCGCAACTAGACCTACAAATCGTCCTGCTTCTGCCCCAACAAAGAAATCAGCTCAAATGGACCTGCTAGCGAAAGAAGAGGAATACAAGTATGTGGGTTTTTTTTAACAGCGACGTTTTTATTTCCTGCTCATCACAATCATGTACCTACTGTGTTTCATGCACACACACACACACACACACACACACACACACACACACACACACACACACACACACACACACACACAATCATATCCCCAGCTTGCTTAATTGAGATGACTCCTGTGGTTTTAGGAGACTTAATGCAGAACTGGAGGCTAAAACAGCTGAGCTGGTGAGGCAGGCAGAGGAAGTTATGGTGAGGAACTTACTTGCATGCATTTTGCATTTTAGGTTCCTTTACAAAATGATGCTGTTAAGAATTTACAAATGAAGATTTAAATGAAAGAACAATATATACATGTGTGTGTGTATGTATATATATATATATATATACATATATATATAAATATATATATGTATATATATATATATTTATATATATATATATATATATATATATATATATATATATATATATATATATATATATATATATATATATATATAGCACACAATAGCACACAACTCAACCCACTTAAACATTAAATAAAAAAAGAAAAAGGTTTTTATCTCTCTCTCTCTCTCTCTCTCTCTCTCTCTCTCTCTTTGTATATATATATATATATATATATATATATATATATATATATATATATATATATATATATATATATAGATATATATATAGATATAGATATATAGATAGATATAGAGATAGATATAGATATATAAATTTTTTAACATTTAGGGAATTTCTTTCTGTATATTTATTCCTGTGTTTTCAGAGAGAACAAAACGAGGTGCTGTCAAAGCCCATCTCAACTCACCTGAACCTCGACTCTGAGGAATTTAGGTAAACATGTGTCAGTAATTGTACACACTATATAAAGTTCAAAAACATCCAAACTGGTTTCATTAAATACTGTTTTTTTCTTTTTTTTTCTTCTTTTTTATAAAACAGTAATGTCCCCATGCCTGCTGGGAAACAATCTACAGCAAAGGTTAAAGTATAACCTCAGTTTGATGATGCACATGTCTTCTGTGATTTAATAATAAGAAGACAAAAGTTGCCAGACTTGTGGCTGTCTGTGACAGAGACAGATGTTAAACAGGGCCATAACTTTAATATTTCTCATTCATTATACAGGCAGTGAAAGAAAAAATGCATGTAAAAGCAGGCAAACTGACCAGACCTCCATCAACTCCCAGAAAGACAGCACAGTATGTTAAAAACCATTCTACACTTTCTAAATAGAAAGATTTTCTAGATTCTACATAGTTCTCATTTAACTCACCACAGCTTCATTTTACTTAATTGCTGAACGTGTTTGATAACAGAAAGAAGAAACAAACAGTCGTGGATGACGTTTCAGTGCTGGAGGATTTTACAGATTTCTCGCTGGCCAAGACGATAAGCAAAATAGAGGATGAAGTAAACGATGATGCCACGGGCGAGCAGCTGGAGGATGATGTTATGCCAAGCACCGGGGTAGAGATGGGTGCAGGTATGTTCTTAATAATGAACTACAACATTATCTACACCACAGTGAAGATAAATTTTGGATTCTGATTGGTCAGATGGTGTGGGTTCATACTCTATGTGGTCCCCAGCCCCCGGGCCGTGGGTCAATTGGTACCAGGCTGCACAGAAAGAATACATCACTTACATTATTTCCATTTCATATTATCTGATTCTAAACGATGTTCTATTTTGGAAAATTATCGAATTCTCTCCTCCACATCTGTCTATGACTCACTCTTGATGCATGTCATGATGCATCGGTCACATGTCTTACCTACATACGCTACCTCCTTTAAAGGGGCTGCTCCGGCCGCTAACACATAATACATTACCACTAAATTTAAAACCCCAAGCGAGCAAAATGAACAAAACACAACACAGTGGATTCATGTTTATTATAATATTTAGAAAATACCAGTTTTTATGGTCGTATCATTTTATTTTGTTGTATTTATCCACCACACCTAAAAGGCCGGTCCATGAAAATACTGTCTGACATTAAACCGGTCCGTGGTGCAAAAAAATGTTGGGGACCACTGATCTACAGTGTAGTTCTGACAGTAGTGCAGTTGCAAATCACACTTTGGTTTTAATGTGCCTGAAACAGGTTTCAGTTAAAATATATTTTTTAAGCATGTAATTATTTATGTGGTAAAAATGTATTTACATTTTATGGAGTCTCCATTGTCAGTGCTTTGTGACAGTAAGATTCAAGACAAAGGACTTTACTCTTTGTGGTTTCTCTATAACATGGCAAGCTGACAAAAATAAAGAAACCAGTGAGGGAAACACAGTTTATAACTGCCGTACTATAAGTAAGAACAGGAGCGAACTTGTTTTAGTGTCATTATAAATAGATCAGAGGAATTAAAACTAAACCTGAACTGGAGTGTTGTTTAAGGAATTCAGTAAACTTTTGCATTGTTTTCAAAATAAAAATGTTTAATTACTGAAATTCATAGAACTATTTCTTGATATATTTCAGTCAGATCAACGAGTTTCTCGCTTTTAATATTCACAGAGGCTCAGATTCGCTTTTTGAAGGCCAAACTCCGAGTGGTGCAGGAAGAGTTAAACAGACTCTCACACGAATGCAACAAGAAGGTAGGAAATGGAAGTTACATGTGATAAAGTGTGTCTAGTGTGAAAAGGGACTAGAATTTTCTTTCTCCTCATTTAGGACGAGGAGAATGGTGTGTTGAGCAGTAAGCTAAAGGAGGTGGAGGAGGATCGAGTCAGACTGCAGAGGATGACCAGCTTGCTGCAGACGCAGTTAGAGAAGCACCGAGCACTGGCTGAAGACGCTAACAGGAACTGTGACAGCCTGCGCCAACAAGTTACCGCATTACAGAAGGCGAGGCTGATGCCTAATTAATTCACTTAACCATTCATCGGTTTCAGTAATTCAGTGGTTTGATAGTGATTTTATAAGAAATATTGCATATTTCATTTACAGTATGGTGACACTCATATTATGCAGAGTCACTTACAATTGAGGTTTAAGGGCCATGCTCAGGGGCCCAGCAGTGACAGTTTGGTGGTCCTGGGATTTGAATTTGTTGAAAACAACTGAGCTACCACTTAATAGTGTTATTTAAAAACTCTATCTCAGGTAATTACAATTTCTTTTATTGGCAAAAATTGCATATGCAATTAAACCAGAAATGTAGTTTTTTGAATGACCTACAATTTAAAATATGAAAGCTATATAATTTATTAGATTTTTTTATTTTTTTTATCAAATCCATCACAAATTGTCAAAATCTCAGGAAATTCCTCACTAATATCCTTTTAAATAGCGATGTAAATAAATAAATAAAATTACATACATTTAAACTGAACTTTTGGTTCTGAATAGAAAATATATACAAAAGGTGCTATTTTGAGAAAGCAGTTGTCAAGTCGGGTTTTTTCACAAGTTACAGAAGAAAACAAATTTTTTCTTTGGTTATCAGAATCAGGTTTATTAGCCAAGTGTGTTCACACACACATAAGGAATTTGGTTCTAGCTGTTAGTGACTCTCAAAGTACAGACATAAATAAAACTATAAATTCAGCTTGGAATATACAAGACAATACAGACAATGTGAGACAATATAGACATGATAGTGCAGTACTTATAGATATGATATGAAGCAGGGAATATATTTATGGTGAGTTGTTAATGAGGCTGATTGCCTCGGGAAAGAAACTGTTCGTGTCCAGCAGTTTTGGTGAAAAAAGTTGTGTAGTCCTGGAGAGTAGGCAGGGGAGCACCAGTGTTGTTTTATATATATATATATATATATATATATATATATATATATATATATATATATATATGTGTGTGTGATATGTAATTAACCACAAATCTGTGGCTGTGTCTAAAATGCAGGAGGTGGAGGGAATAAAAAGGGCTCAGAAGCAGGCGTCCAGTAGCCACAATGCCACAGAGGTGAGACTTAACCGAGCTCTGGAGGAGGCCGAGAGGAGCAAAGCTGAACTCGTCAAGCTTAAACAGAGCAGCAAGGTACCAATTAATTTAAACCCTGGCAGATTTATTTTACTGTAATAACAAACTGTTTCATTGAAACCACATTTCACTTTATGTTCAAAGTGTGAGCAGTATAATATGGTAAACTCTTCCATAATTATACTTGAAGATGAACAGAGCCATGTTTAAATAATTCATGTTATAATTCACATAATTCCATGTTAAAAAAGTTCACTTATGCTAAATGAATCATTGAAATATTTAAATGAAACATTAAACTTAAACACCCAGGAGCAATCAGAACATTCTAAATAATACACTTCCCATCTACATTTACAGTACAGTTCAATTCTGGAATGTGGATGGTCAGTTTTCTCTGTAAAATTATTATATAAAAAACAAACAATACAAGCAAACAGAGAGATAGAGAAAATGAGATGCTTGTGAATGAATGATTGTTTATTATTGCTGTAATCTAAGTGATAACAGGAACTAACTCATTTCTCAAGTTCTGATTATAAACTATTAAAACGTGCACTGTGTAAGGGATCACCATTCAGAATTCAAAAGCGCTGTGGTATAAATCACCACATTTCCCAGCCTTACTTTTAGCCCAAGTTAGTTATTCAAATGGTTTATATTTTCTTTTAAAGGACTCAGTGAATCAGGAGCAGCAGAGGATCGAAGCTCTTCAGGCAGAGAATAAAAGGCTGGAAAAACAGAAAGACGAACTCATCACAGGCTTTAAAAAGCAGCTCAAGCTCATCGATATTTTAAAAAGGCAAAAGGTGAGTTTGCATAAAACTCATTACCTCATCATAGCATGAGCTCAAAGCTAATTTTAACTCTGTTGATAATGTTTCCAGATACATTTTGAAGCAGCAAGAATGATGTCCTTTACTGAGGATGAGTTTATGAAGGCTCTCGACTGGGGCAAAATGTAACGCGTACACACGTACATGCACATGGTGCACTTCAGATAAACTCATCTGTTCTGTCAAAGTCTCTGAGAGCGTTTTAAAAAGTTATTGATCATTTCGAAAAAAATTTTTATTTTTTTCTTCATATAAAATTCAGGATTATTGAGCAGGTCTGGAAAACAGGGAATTTGTATAGCCTGTATACATTTTGAACAAAGAAAAGAAAAGAAAAATGCATTAAAATCTGTATATATTTAAGGAATTAAACTCGGTGTTCTGCTGTTATATGAATTTATTCCACAGTCATTTTTTTATTTAAATCATGCCATACCTTACTGAAAGTTCCTGTTTTATTATAGTAGCTAAAAACAATTATTTACCAGAATTTATTTTTGTCTTTATGGTAAAATAAATGTGTTGTTATAATTGTATACTATAAAAATGATACACAGTAAGATCTAGAAATCAAGATATTTAAAGTATTTCTATAAATATATGATTAAATACTAATAGACATAATAACCTAATATTTGTTTTACCATTTTTAAATGAAATATTAGATCATGGTACTTGGTTTTACTTTTCTTTTATCGTTAACAACCTTAAAACTAAAATATGAAAGGATTTTGAAGAAAAAGAAACAAAACTCTGAATTAATATGAAAGCATGTTTTTATGACTGTTGAACATAACTGACATACAGAAATTGGTTAATGGACAAGTCCAGGCACGTCTTGTTTGGTCCATCAGTAGTCGGCAGGAGGCAGTGTGACCATCCTGGTAAACTCCTCATAGTGAACAAGGCCATCGGGGCCTACATGGGCCTCCTTAAACAGTTCGTCCACTGGAATTTTGACAGAGAAAAGATGATTTTAAAGCACATAACCTGCTAACCTTCCAATTCTCGCAGAATGAAGTTCCTTAACATACTTTAATGAAGGTAATAATACATTAATATGATTTTGCTGTACCTTCTTTATCAGTGAGCTTCTCTCCCAGGCTTGTGAGTTTGGCTCGGAGCTCAGATGCCAGGATGTAGCCCTTCTTCTGTTTGTCTGTCATGCGCATGGCCTCAAGGATCTCTGACTTAGGTTCTTCCTGCTGCATCTGTCTGTGCATGATGGTCAGGAAAGTAGAGAAATCCAGCTCGCCCATTTTATCTGAGCCACAAAATACGCAGGTTAAGGATGTTTCATGTTAATATTCAAGATGGCTGTAAATATTTTAATAATAATGTAACAGTAGACAAAACAGATTTAAGTGGAAAAGTTTCAACACCCAGTCAAACGTATGTGCTTGAAGAAATGTATCAGTACTTGGTGTTTCTGGTTAAAATCCATCACAACTCACAGTTTAAGTATCACAGCTACTTAGTCTTTATGAAGGTTAAAGGTTTGGATCCCCATTGACTCACTAGTTCAGAGCTGGGTCCAGGAGGTCTGTGATATTCTGAATGTTGTTGCAATGGTACACACCAAACCATTATTAAAATAAGGTCACCTATAAATAAAGTTAACTGGAATATAATCATTTTCTTAAATATAAAAATCAGTCGTACATTTTTTAGAAATAATACACCTAAAATTATATTCTATCTGTCTAATTTTTTCAATACAGTTTGTAAAATAGGTTTGTGCTGAAAGGCTTTTAGATATTTTGTATTAAATATTTTGTAATTACAGTTTCTAAACAGTTTGAGCATCCCTGATCATATTTTATTTCAATATTCTTCAGTAAAGTGTCTATTTGGTTAAAAACACATGTTTAAGTCTTACTTAAGTAAATATCTTATATTGTCATACAATTTGCTGCAGTTAGGGTTAGAGTCGCTCAGGAAACCGCCACCATACAAACCAAACCAGGAGATACTGCCCTTTCCCAGAGCTACAGGAGATAACACTACTCTGAATATCATTTCCGCATATATTTAGTATCTTACTGAACACTTTTCAGACCACTTTATGATCATTTATACTGTTTACTTTGACAATAGCTTTTGATACTAAAAGATAAATACATACATATAAATTGTACATTTCTTTCATTTATACATATAAAGAGACTTAGAACCCAGATGTTTTTTTTTCTTAAAGAATTGAATTTGAGTGCATCTGGAAAGTATTCACAGCTCTTCACTTTTTCCACATTTTGTTATGTTACAGATTTATTCCAAAATGGATTAAATGGAAATCATTGCAAATTTGCTCTGTACATTATTGCATGAAATTTTCTCCCCGGACTAGTCTCCCAGTTACTGCCGTTAAAAAACATCCCCACAGCATGATGCTGTCACCACCATGCTTCATTGTAGGGAAGGTATTGGCCAGGAGATGAGCGGTGCCTGGTTACTTCCAGCTTGGCATTTAGGAAAAGAGTTCCATCTTTGTTTTTCATTGTCTAAGAGTTTTTCAGGTGCCTTTTGGCAAACTCAGGCAGGCTGTCATTTGCCTTTCACTGAGGAGTGGCTTCTGTCTTACCACTTTAACATATAGGCCTGATTGGTGAAGTGCTGGAGAGATGGTTGTTCTTCTGGAAGGCTCTCCTCTCTCCACAGAAAAAACGCAGAAGCTCTTTCAGAGTGACCATCAGGTTCTTGGTCAACTCCCTGACTAAGGCCCTTCTCCTGATCGCTCAGTTTGGCCGGGCGGCCAGTCTTGATAGAGTCCGGGTGGTTCCAAACTTCTCTTATTTACGGATGATAAATTACGGATTTACGGATTAAGACCTTCAATGCTGCAAAACTTTTTCTCTACCCTTCCCCATATCTATGCCTTGATACAATCATGTCTCTGAGGTCTCCAGACAATAACTTGGACTTCATGGCTTGGTTTGTGCTCCGACATGCACTGTTAAGCATGAGACCTATTATAGACACGTGTGCCTTTCCAAATCATGTCCAATGAAATGAATCAAATGGCAAAGGCTGTGAATATTTGTGATTTTTTTGTTTTGTTTTTTATTTTTAAGAAATTTTTAAGAAGATTTTTAACAAACTTATATTATGTTATTATGGGGTATTGTTTGTAAAATATTGAGGAAAAATATGAATTTAATCCATTTTGGAATAAGGCAAAAAGGGAAGCATTGTGAATACTTTCCGGATGCACTGTAAACCAATTCAGCTTTAGTGATGCACAAAACATTAAGGTGATAATCAAAATGCTGCTATGACCAATGCAACATTTCCACATCCATGCTTTAAAAAAATATCTGACCCACATTCATATCATTAAATGAAGAAAACTTAGTGTTCCTAATGTGAAATGTAATAATCCTAGACTGTCTAATTCTCCTGTGTTTTTCTATTGAATAAAAGTTGTCTTTTTTGTAAAGCGAAACAGGTAAACAAGTTATGCTCAAGTGTATCTATGGACTTTTCTTTGTATACTACATAATAAATGGACACTGCAGTAAAATCTACCTATTTTATGGACCTGAAGGTGTCTGTCCACCTCGTTGAACGTGGGACTGGTGCCTAAAGAACGCATCACTGTAATCAGGTCCTTGGCTTCAATTTTGCCCTTCCGCTTCTTATCATACAGGGAGAAGCATTCTTTAAATTCTGCAAGATGAAGAACATAAGTTCAGGTTTATTACTGTGACTTCCAGAAAAGTGTCTGATTTGTGGTTCACTACACTTGTTAGCTTTAATTATAGTATAATCATTAGAAATTACATCAGGCCTGTTAGTCATGAAGTGATTAATAAGACTCACCATTTATCTGAGTCTGAGACAGAAACTTGGCCTGAAAAGAAAAGAAGCGATAAACACACAATACTTCAATGTTAGTATGTACACAAGATCCAACTAGTTAAGAATAAGAAATATAGATTTTTATCTTTACCATTGTGTATCATCCGTCTCTGCCTTACTCGGGTGGCTTCTTGGAACGTCTCTCCCTCAGACCTGCGAACACGATCTAAAGTCCACCAGGCTCATGACGTAATTGATAGCCTTGTTGCCATAGAGACAGCATTATACGACACCACCTATCATATTGTGCGCTCTCCAGTGTTGGCTTTAACAACAGGTGATAAATACTTTCGGTGCATACTTTTTTTGTGTGATATGCATATATATTGAACATAAAAAGGTCAAAATGGTCATAACGTGCATTCTGTTTGTTTATTTACCGCAAATATAATTTGACAATTAGAAACACTATGCTGAATTTGACAGAACATTTGTAGGAAATGTAAAATGGTTGTCAAAATTTACGTTTCAATCACAGCCCATTTTAGAGAAACATACAGTACGTCAATAACAATTTTATGTAAATTTTTTTTTTTTTTTTTATCAAAATACAATACAATTGGAAATAGAATTGCAGGTATTTGTGATAAATACTCTTAATTTAAGTGTGTGAACATTTTTGATGTGATTTGATGTGTCTTTAAAAGGAAAAAAATAATGTTTACATTGCGCCCTTTAATGTGTGTATGATTGTTTTTTATATCCACTGTACATGAACATAAAATCATCATACAGTTTATTACAGTACAGCAGTACAGTATACTTAATAAAATATATACAAAAAAAGACAGAACAGTGAGTGTACATAAATATTCTACAGAGCAGTAGCAAAAATAATAATAATAATAATAATCACCATAAAATAACCTGTAATCTAAAGAAAAACACTTTGTATGTATACATTAATTTAATTTTTAATTCATTCATTTCTGTATTCAATTTATCAAGTAATCACTTATATTTTGACTATGTTCCAATAGAACAGATAAATTATAGACACAACTTTGAACACACAAGGAAAGGAAAATATCTTCTTCTTTTTTTTTTTTTTTTACAATTAAAGAAAGTGTTGAGTGATTCAGGTTCTACAAAAATAAGAATGATTAACTTAAAATGATCATCTGTAAACTACATTAAATTAGTCATTAAACACACAGAACACACAACAATCAGACCTCACTGATGGATTGTGAAAGTTTGCACACCCTTTGTTATATTTTATTGAATATAATTTATACTAGACATTTTCACAGGTATCCTTTTAATAAGTATTACACAAATATTCTAAAGTTCAAACCTGTTTAACTGCTGAATGCATCTTTGCATTCTCAAAACCGCCGTTTGGATCCCAACAGCTGTTACATTCCTCTCACAATTTCCTTTAAAATCATTATTTGAAGGTGTTTGTAAATTAAGATCTAAACCAAGTGTACTAAATGTAAAAAAAAAAAAAATAAAAATTATTCTTTTTTAAGATGAGTATGGTGGTTAAAGCGTTGTACTTTGGATCCAGGGGTTGTGGGTTCGAGTCCTGGCTATACCAGGCTGCCCCTCTGGGGGTCCTTAAGCGAGGCCCTTAACCTCCATGGGTGCTCAGTTGTGGGAATGGGGATAAAGTACTCTGCTATGGAAGGTCCCAGGCTCAGCTGTGAAAGGAGGAGGGTGGGCGTTGGGCTAGCAACCCGACCCTGTAACAAAACCGTTACGGAAACGGAATGTAAACCATAAGACTCTTGCCATATTCCTCCTCGCATCATGGTGCAGGAGGATTAAAAAAAATATGGTGCCCTTTCATAAATACAAAATTGTAATTACTGTGATTTTCATATCACTAAATAGATCACTGCAAACATGTTATTTTACACTTCTATTTACACTCTTGCGCTGTTTATTTTGCTTTTACAAAGTTTTGCAAACAGCAAAATCAATATCAGTAAAATGAAACACATAGATCTCCTTTAAGACAAATAATCACTTGCTATAATACTGACCAATAGCAGCAATAAAGAACCTTCTGCTTGTATCTGATGTAAAAAAAAAAATACTGTAATAAAAAAAGAAAAAAGTAAAATAACAACCTCAGTAAACACTGACACGTTTTTCTGATACGTTCTCCCAAATTTGTTTATTCCTCCTCCTGATATAATGCAAATCCTGTAAGTTATGACAGCTCAGATTTATATACGTTATCTCTCAGAAGCATGTGATTGGCTGATTTCAAACAGATCGATGAGGAAAGAAAGCAAAACTTTGTAGATGATCAAAAATGTTCAAAATGCAATGTGTATTTCATTTCGGTGTGTCTTTCATTAGAGAACACTTTTTCTTAATTGACCACTTCTATGACCTTTAAAACTATATTTTCACTTCAGCAATGCGACTTTTAACTTTGTTCCTGTTATCTCATACTAACTGCCCTTGATATGTAACGTGTAATAAGACCACGGTTCTGGGACGTAGATGATACCGGGGTACTTTTTGCGCAGGACGGTGTCATTCCACAGATAGACGACCCAAACGATCACCAGGACCAGTGTGATAATGAAGTTGTAAAGCAGGAAACGACCGTTACTATCCAGCACATAGCCTTTTCGTTTCTGACGCATGACTGTGGCAGCCATGGCGAAGAAGGTGAAGACGTACAGAACAAATATCTGCCCTTCGGTTACCAGGTACCTAGACATTAAATAGAAAATACATTTTCTATTTTAAGAGCTACATCAACTTCCCGTATCTTATTTAATGGGAATTGCATTTATACTGGCATTAAGCTGGACCTGCAGACTTTTATCACTTTTCACAAGACTCAATTTGCATTGATCTGTGTACTGACCAGTAATAGAGAGCACTAGGACCCAGGAGCAGCCAACCTGAGTGCGGCATCTTCTCTTCTTTGGACTGTGTGAAGCAACCAGTGAAGTAGAGAAAGAGGATGAGGAAGAATGGGACGTACCTGCAACAACATTAATACCTACAATTTTAATCACAGATGTGCGATCCAGTTATAACTTTTATCACCTACTATTCTGTATGTTCAAATATCAAATATAACCAGCTTTCTTCCTTTTGTTTTTGTTTTATATATTTTTTTGATAAAGAACTAACAGCTAATATCTTAATAGGTGTGACCAAATATGTAGAACAATGTAGTGTTACAGGAAAATAACAGGGTGAGGTGTAGTTAAGTTTAACTTCCTGAAAGTACAGCATGTGTATGTGTTTCTCATTCCACCAATTACAATTTTTTATGTATTAAAGAACCTGATATCATACTCATTTAATTTACAAACACCTACAAATAATGATTTTCTGAAAGCTTTCTACAGAAATGCTGGACCTGTTTCAAATAGACAACTACAGACAGAACACAGCGGCTGCTGTTTCGCTTTTTCTGAGGTTGGAGCAAATCGAAGAAAATGACAAAACAATGGCAAGTATTTTACCTGTGTTAGAAAGATATTGTCATTTTATGAATTATTATAATAAAACCAAAACAGTATAGCAATATAAAACAATTATTACTATTATTCTAACAAAAACAATATATCAATTATACATTAAGATGCAGAAGTAGAAGAGTATTTTTTAGATTGTTTTAAACAAAAGTTCATAAAGTTAAAGAATAAATTTAAAATACATTTTTTGTTAACTAGGTCATTTAATATGTATGCAGATTTACTTTAAACAAACAAACATGTGATTGTGCAGATGTTAAACTTTATTTTTATTGTAAAATGCTCCGTTTTACACACTCTTGACATCTGGACAGTTCGTTTCTCTAAGCATTTAGCTGGGATTTCTTTCTGACATTCATACCAGACATAGGATTTAGGTGTGTTGACTGGGCAGGCCATTCCATGATAAATAACACTCCAGCCGACTGTTAACTGTTTAAATAACACTTACATGGCTTAGACATACGCTTCGGCTCATTTTCTTGTTGTATGGTGAAGTCGGTTCCAATTAGTCCAAACAGAATGACATGGTATTGAAGTATGGAATAGTAGCCATGTTTGTTTCAGTTTTCTTTTCACCCAGAAGAAATCTACAACATTCCCTACTCCAAAACAAGCCCAAACCATTAAGCTTTCACCTCCATGTTTGACTGTGGGCGTGAGGCAGCCTGCTAACATCTTACATCTCCTGTTCTCCATCTTAAATAAGTTCATCTGTAAGAACCAAAAAATGTCATATTTGGACTCATCTGTCCACAAAACCTTCTTGCAGCCAATTCATGTGTGTTTTTGCCCTCTACCTTGTTTGTTGCATATAAACAAAAGAAACGTTCACGTGCCTCTAAAAAAAAAAAAAAAAAACGTAAAAGACTAATTGTTTCCAAACCTTTAAGAGGCTCTGAAAGATCACACAGATCTGTGTACGTACCACATGGAATGTCCTAAATGCTCATCATAGTAATAAAGGAGCTCAAAGGAATCAATCTAAAGATAAGAAAAAAATATATATATATTAGGGACCTGCATATTTATATATGTATATATACTTAATGAATAAAGATACTACATAAAATATCAAAAAGAAATAAAAACATAGACACAAACACACACACAGACACACACGGCTTAAATTTCATATTATTCTCATATACATCACCAGTGATGGAGGGTTGAGGTCCTTAATGATGGGATTGTCCCGGACAGACAGATGGAGCTGGTAGCCACTGAGGATCAGGCGGTGGTTGATGGAATCCCCCACCAGGTGGATGCTGGCACCCATGACGAATGTGATGATGCTCAGGTATACAGCAGTGCGTGGCAGGGTGGTAGAACTTCTCTCAATCAGCTACAACACACACCAGCCAAGAGTCAATCGATTTCTATTTATTTATCTTTATTAGTTAGATATTAGACACTGAGGGTCTGAGCACAGCTCACCGTGACTTCATTTTACAATCATGTCGTTAGTGGATTCTTTTAAATAATATTGTTTTGATTCTTGGGTGTGTGCAGAAAACAGAGCTCATACCTTTAGCAGCAGAAATGGTGTAATGACGTTGTAGGCCATGTGAAAGTAATCCCCAGCGCTGGGTTTGTTCAGAGGAAACCATTCCAGAGGTAAGATAATCTGTGGTGAAGAGGACAATTAGAGACATTTATAGTATGTCTGCACGACATATTATTCTGTGTTTTGTTTATACTGAGCTCGTGTTTCAGAGAATTGCTTCTCTCATATTTTATTGATTAAAAATGCTAATCATTGGTACTCTAGTCCCAAATGGCCCTCATTAGGTTGGTTTATTCTTTTCTTTTTTTATGTGTAAGTTAATCAATTATGGAGGATTAGAAATGAGTTTATTAGAGGGACAGCGCATGTAGGACGTTTTGGAGACAAGGTGAGGAAGGCAAAATTTAGATGGTTTGGACATGTGCAGAGGAGGGACATGGGGTATATCGGTAGAAGAATGCTGAGAATGGAGCCACCAGGAAGGAGGATAAGAGGAAGACCAAGGAGGAGGTTAATGGATGTGGTGAGGGAAGACATGCAGGTAGTTCGGTTGAAAGAGGCAAATGTGGAGGACAGGGGGGTATGAAGACAGGTGATCCGCTGTGGCGACCCTTAATGGGAGAAGCCGAAAGAAAAAGAAGATTAAATGAATCAGTTAATAAATTGTCAAGATTTTAACATATTTCATGTTACTGTGTAGCTTGTTCAAGAATAAAAGTTTCCCTTTTTGTGCCATTAATGTTTTGATTGTCTCCACTTTCACAGTATAAACTCAAATATGCTTTTTACTACAAATGTAGTTCACTGTAACAGAGAACAGACTTTGTCTGCTTCTGGGGCTTTTGGTACTTTAAGGAGTTTAAAAGCAAGACCTGTGTCATTTCAGTTAATATGGCACACTCTTATATCACAAAGTACTCCAGTAGATCAAAATTTAGATATATTTGGAAATAACTTCAATTTCAATAACGTCAACTTCATTCAATTTGGATGTATTTGTATATCACTTTTAACAATGAACATTGCCCCAAAGCAGCTTTATTAAGATAAATAGGTTATAAAATTTGATTTTATAGGTTTATTGCATATAAATTGATCCCTTGTAAGATGTGACTAAGTAATTCAGTGGCGACTGTGGCAAGGAAAAACTCACTGAGGTAGTAAGAGGAAGAAACCTTGAGTAGACTTCGAAAGGGAACCAATACTCATCTGGGTGGTACCTTAAGTCCATTAATTACAGTTCCATCATTGTTAAGGTTCAAAAATGGGACATTCAATACAGAACTGGTCATGCAAATTGCAGTCTTAAGCCACTGTAGTTGACTTTCTTATATTAATTTCAATTCAAATCCATCCCTGAATTAATTTGCTCTGTAAATTCATGGATCTTTAGACTGATTTCTGATCTGATTTTGATCCAGAGTTTTATTCCTATCCCTTTGAAGTAGTTTTATGATCACACTTTAAAGCATTTTAAAACATGACTGAACACTAATAGAGTGTATCAGTGTTTTATAACCATTTCCTTAATCACCATCACTATCGGTCTCCCAAAGTCCAGGATCCAGTTCTGTACAGTGAAAGAGAACCAGAGGTCCAGGTGGAACTGGGATCGAGCAGGAGGAGCTGTCTTTTCTCTCCCGATCATGCTGTTCAAAAAGAGACAAAACAGAGTTATAAATAATTCACAAGGCTTGTAAATAATCTCTTTTTCGCAAAGCAGCATTGCATAAACAACTAAAACTTAGTCTGTGTGATACATAAACATCCATCTTACTCTCAGTAAATTTATACATATGTATTTATAGTTTTTTTTATATAAAACACAAAAAAATGAAGATTGACTAGGTGCACTGTTGACCTACTTATTGGCCTTTATAATAATATACAAAAAATTGGTTTGAATGAAATAAACCTTAAATATGGCGGCGCCATGCAATCTCCTCTTGTCCGTTTCCGGTTCATTTTATTTTAATTTTTAAGAATAAATACTCCTTAAATTAGTCTTCCCTTAATTATTGCAGTCATCAGTCTTGTGACTCTGGTGCAAAGAACCTGCATTTCTTCCGTAAACAAACACCACTTCCCGCCTAGTGACGTCATATCCGCAACTTTCAAGTTCTATTTTTTTCCACTCTCAGACGCGTGTTGGTTTGGCGCCCTCTTATGGATGGTTAACAAAACTAGCAAAATGTAACAAATAAACTGCCCTGTGTATATTACAGTAAAACAGCAAACATCAGCATGGACTCAAATCACAGTCCCAAACCTTTTAACCTTCATCCAGAAGGAGAAGAAGATGCCCATGACATACACACCAGAACCACGTAGTTCAGCTCGAACCTTTGCTTTCTTTATCATATCTGTATAATTATAACTGTATATCATTGTAAATTCACAGCATATCCTAGATCATCAGCTATATACTATCTGTAGATCTTACAGTAAAATAAACATTTATTTATCTAATAACATTGTTAAAACACATCTTTATTTATTTTTCTGCTTTTGTATTTGTTTTACTGCCTGTAGCCTTTTATATATTTATTTGTGGTACACATATTTACTGGGGCTGTCAAAATTAACGTGTTAATAACGCATTAACGCAAATTAAAAAATTAAATTAAATTAATTTTAGCAGCACCGATTTATTAACACGCGATTAATGCAGGGTGCATTTCTGACCATTTTTAATAAAAATATAAAATATAAATAAATAAATGTAAAAAAAGGTGAAATTAAAGCCTTTAATGAAACACATTTAACAACGTCCTTTCTTTACTTAGATATAAATTAATAAAAAAGTCTACTGAAAATTAATTTTTAATTTCTATACATTTGTTTTACTGATGGGTCAAGTCTCAAATCAAACATCAAAATCACCAGAACCAAAAGTGCAGCAATTAAAAACATCCGTATAAAAACATAGCAAAAGTTCAATTTGGTGTCCCGATGATTTATGTAATTAAAAACAATATTTACTTCAGAACATTAACAAGAACACTCTGTCTTCATGTTCCATCTTGAATTTGGTTTCAATAATAATAAAAATACATTTGCATAAAGCATCCAAATTTCTCCCTGTCCATTATAGTATTCAAAACTAAAAAGTATATATGAAACAGATTAAAAAGTGCAATTAAAACCTATATATATATATATATATATATATATATATATATATATATATATATATATATATATATATATATATAATTGTCTGTCTTAGGGGTGGTTTAATGGATGAGAAAATAAATCGAGATTTGTGATTTTTTTTTGTGTAACTCTGTCTCTGTCTCTGACAGTTTGACTCTCAGCGGCCACCGTCGTGCAAATAAACATGGCGTCCGACGATGAGAGTAATGAAGATTTTGTCACTTATGGAACTCCTCTGGAGCCTCTAGATGAAGGTATTCACTCATTTTAGTTAAATATTTTCCAGAAAACAGCATGTGCCAAATATATTGCCCCTGTGCAAAATTCAAAAGCCGCATATCAGTGTTGAGCAGGGTTTTATTCCTACCTGTAGTTGTACAAGCCCCGCCCACTGCACAGGGATTGGTTAATGTGAGTTACTCAAACGCAGTTCGATTGTTTGATAGGGTGGATGTAAACTACTAGCCAATCCGGGTAGTACACTGGGCCTGTCAGAAAACGGGTGGTTAAAATTAACGCATGGAAATGTAACGATTAGCAGTGTGTATGTGTGTATATATATTAAACATGTTCATATTTCACTATAATCACTGCATATATTCAAATCGCATTCATAGTTTTTTCTTATTTTTGAATTTTTAGGTATGATCAGAGCAGAATATACTCTTCATCGTGCTGTTCTTATTGAACATGTTCAATAATATTCACTATTAAGCACTATATAATATTTACTATTTATACGACATTCGTAGCAAATTATACTACACTTTATATAAAATGTGAACTTATAGAGCAGCCTGTATTTACTGGTGCATCTGCTTAGTGTTTCGACCCAACTGTACTGTACTTTATTAATTTTGCAGTTGATTATTACCATTTTATACTCGATATACACCCAAAGTCATCTCCAGTAAAAACGTGTACACCACAGATTTCTGCAGTTATCTAAGCAGCCAATCATGTGGTGGCAGCATGATGCATAAAATCATGCGGATTGAGGCCAAAATCTTCACATGTATTGTGTATGCGTTCCCCCTAAAATGGCTCTCTCTTTATTTCTGTAAATAATCAAATAATTTGTGTCTCTTTGTGTGAAGACGAGCCCATCAGAAAGCCGATACCTGTGCAAGAGCAGACGGTTAAGGATGAGAAAGGACGCTACAAAAGGTTTCACGGAGCCTTCACCGGTGGCTTCTCTGCTGGCTACTTCAACACGGTCGGCACCAAAGAAGGTCAGACTAAAGCACTTCAGAGAGCAGTAAACAATTTCTTTTTAATGATGAGATGTCAGTCATCTTTGTCGTTGACTTTCCGTAGGTTGGACGCCGTCTGTGTTTGTTTCCTCACGAAATCAGAAGGCAGAGAAGCACAATGCCAGGCCGGAGGACTTCATGGATGAGGAAGTATGTGTTCGCTTGTTTGCTTAATTCTGTTTCTTTTATTTTTACTGGTTAAGTGAATCAAATCCATGGTCCTTGCTGTGTCAAGCAGCTGGTTATCATGTTTAGGCAGATCAGTTAGTTCCAGTCCCTTTTATAGATTAACACACTTCTTATTCTGCAGGATTTTGGCGAGCACGGCATCGCACCCCAACAGATCACCACCACCGATGATTTTGTCTCCGCAAGGTCCGATCAGATCAGGGACAAAGCCCGAGCCATTAGCTCCCTCACTGCTCCCATTCCTGGAGACACTCTGCTGGAGGAGCTGATCGCACCTGCACGGTATTTCTCTTCTTTTGATTTTATATTAATCAGTAAGGATTTTTTTTGGACAAACCAAACCTGTCTCTCATCACCAAAGCTTATAGTCTGTAGAGAAAAACCTTGCTGTTCTTACATCATCATCATCATCTTTTAATACTTAATACTTAAAGTCTCTTTATATGGAAAATGTTCTAATTCCAAAAAGATTTTTTTTTTCAAATCCAATTTGTATTTTTGTCATTAGTCACAGGATCTTTTATACGGTATGTTTTTTTTCTTCGGATGATTAAGCTTTTTTTTGTTTTGCTGTATCAGCCTAATAAGGATACCGGGTGCTGGACTGTGCATTAGTATTCATTACTAATAATTGCTGTGTGTGTGTGCTGCAGGTCATCTATAGGAGTGGAGCTGCTTCGGAAGATGGGATGGAAGGACGGCCAGGGGGTCGGACCCAGAATGAAAAGGAGACAACGCAAACAAGACCACGGTATATTTATTTTACAGTGCAAAAGTTTACTTTGAAATAAAGATCAACCTAGATCTTACATATTATTCACAGTGTTATATCTCAAACACACACACACACACACACACACCTTATTAAAGCTGTATCTTTCTGTTTGTCTGGTTATTGCAGATGTTAAACTATATGGATGTCCTTTGCCTCCCAGTGGATTTGAGGAACCAGAGGTAATTATAATTTTTTTTATTGTAAAGTAAAAAAAAAAAGTATTGCATTTTCTGGTTCCTAGCAGATGTTTATCAAGATGTTTTCTTCATGTGAAACAATTTTTGTTTTTTTATAATGTGCTGTATTCATAAAGAAATCTATACTCTAACAAATAGGACGATGATGAATTTGCTCCCGAAAACGTCACTTTTGCCCCTAAAGACGTGACCCCGGTGGATTTCACCCCTAAAGACGACGTTCATGGACTCGGCTATCGAGGCCTCAACCCCCTGCAGGCCCTGATGGGTGGTTCAGGGGCATCGCATATCAACCTCTTCACGCTGGACTCTGATAGGACAGGTCTGTTTGGTAACAGGAAGGCGGCAGGGCAACATCGTAAGGGTGGGATTTCAGGGCAGGTGAGGTGTAGTTTTGTAAAAGATTCTTCCTTGGACTAAATGAAAAAGCATTTCTCATCCAATTGTAGTTACTGACTTTTGTTTGTATGTGCAGGCATTTGGTGTAGGAGCAATGGAGGAGGAGGATGACGATATCTACCACAAAGACGCCATGTCAAACTACGATGATGTTCTGGGTGGGGAGGAGCCGGGGGATGGACTTTATGGATGGACGGCACCTCAGCAATACAAACAGAAGAAGAAAGGTGAGTGATCGAGTGGTATTGGCTTTTAACAATGATTTTATAATAATAAAACAAAAAAGAATTAACTAAATATGTTACACTTTAATGTACTTAGTAAAAAAAAAAAAAAAAGATTTTTTTTATTTTGGTGTCACTTTGTGTTTAGTTTTTTTTTTATTCCCCAATTATTATTATTTTTTTGTAGATACAAGCAGAGATGCTGAGTATGTGGGGAAAATCCTGGCAGGTTTCACGTTAGGTTCACTACCTGCAGAAACAAAAATCGTACGTGAGAATCCATCACAAATCCTCAAACACTGTTGATGACGATGAGGATGAGAGAAACTACTATAAAGTGTGCTTATATATTGTATATAATTATTGGGTGATGTTGGTGTCCAGGTATTTCCTCCACCCGTTCTGCCTCGTGATTATCGGCCAGTGCATTATTTTCGCCCGGTGGTGGACACATCGTCTGTCAGCCCCCTGGTAGCTCAGGTGCTGCAGGCTTCACGTGGACAGCTATCCCAGAATGCACCGAAGCAGAGCCGGCACACCCTGGACTCCACCCAGAGGAGAGAGATGCTGGGAGAGACCAGTTTACAGGGTACTGATGTTTCCACTCAAATTGCTTGCATGTTAATGTGCTCATCAATTTATTTACTTTATAAACGAATACAAATAACCTTATTAATTAGTGTAAATGTGTAATTGAGGAGGACACATATTAGCATATGTACTTGCAAGCAAAAGTGGAGTTGAATTTAGGTTAGAATACCGATAAAGTTGTTTTGGTTTTTTTGCATGTAGAAATGTTACTTTGGTTGTATATTTGCTCCGTTTTTTGGTAGAAATTGATAGACATTTTACATTAAAGTAATATACTGTAGATATTGATAGACATTAACATGATAGATAGATAGATAGATAGATAGATAGATAGATAGATAGATAGATAGATAGATAGATAGATAGATAGAATTTATATATATATTTATATAAATAAATGTGTGTTTTAATGTAAAGGTCCCCAGTCTGTGTTTGAGCTCCTGGACAATAAGAGCAGAGAGAGGTTAAATGAGATCCGTAAAGCTACAGAAGAGAAAAGAGCAACTTTACAGAATCGTTTCCAGTCCAGCACCAGTCCATCTGGTATTCACACCCAGCTCCTGGATTCTAGACCTCAGACAGATGTGCAGCTCCAGCCTCAGGCTTCAGACACGGCACAGCAGGCTCTCAGTGTCTGGTCGAGTCCAACAGCCCAAACCAGCCAGACCTTTAAACCGTTTGAAAAAAATTCATCAAAGCAAGCACGCTATGATCGCTACATCAGCTACCTGAAACAGGGGGACAAAGGTGAGGAACGATCAGTACAGTACCAGAGAAGCTTTATTTTTCTGCTTCTTTAGCACATTCAGTTGCATTTTACTTTAACTTTTTTCTCACAATGATTCTTTTGTAAATTATTTATATGAAGACCACTCATCAAATGTATTTAAATTTATTTACCTTCTTTGGTCTAATAAACTCACAGGGAAAATTTTTTTTAAATTAGTTTCTGATATTATATTTGAATATCTCACCTGTTATAAAAAGAAATGTATTTATATCACTTATGGTTTTGACAATTACTATAATTCCACAATTTGGTTGAATATCAGTGTCATAAAGCTCATATAACACCAACAGCATCCACATGTGAATATGATCCATACATGAACTCGATACCAAATAATTCTTGTACAGTTTTATTTGGAATTATATTTTTATTATTATATATTATTATTATTATTATAGTCGTTCTTATTAAGTGACTGCTGAACTGTTGTACTCCATATTTGTTTGTGTGTTATGTAGATGCTCTGGAGTTAAGTCTGGACCCCACGATGACTGAGTGGGAGCGAAGCCGAGAGCGAGATGAGTTCATGCGCGCTGCTGTGCTCTATAAGCCGAGTAACTCCTCGCTCTCCTCCCGCTTCACACGCGCCAAAACTGAGGACGACACTGACAGCGTGGAGGTTACACGAGATCAGGAGGTTAGTAGATCTGATTATAAATGCTTACATTTGTAATGATTTTCCTTGTACACAGACTTTATATACATTTAAAACAAGAATCTTTTGTCTTCATGTTCTATGTTGAGTTTGGTTTTATTAACAATAAACATTCATTTGCGTAAAGCATTCATATTTGTCCATGTTGATTAGAGTATTAAAAACTTGAAAAGTACTAATTTAAGATACATATTAACAGATAATGTGTGAAGTTGCGAGTTCACGAGTTATTAATGTGATTAGTATTAAATATATTAAATAATAATATACAGTATATATAAAATGTATATGTGTATGTGTTTTCAAGTTTAATAATAATAATAAAAAATGCGCTGAAAAAGCGAGGCGGAGACTAAACAAACTTGCAACTACATTCCGCACATAAAAAGAATTGCATTGGGTACCGAAACGAAAGCCCTGTATGTGTACCGTCCTACCCCTAATATATATATATACATACAGTACAGACCAAAAGTTTGGACACACCTTCTCATTCAAAGAGTTTTCTTTATTTTCATGACTATGAAAATTGTAGATTCACACTGAAGGCATCAAAACTATGAATTAACACATGTGGAATTATATATTGAATTATATACATAACAAAAAAGTGTGAAACAACTGAAATATGTCATATTCTAGGTTCTTCAAAGTAGCCACCTTTTGCTTTGATTACTGCTTTGCACACTCTTGGCATTCTCTTGATGAGCTTCAAGAGGTAGTCACCTGAAATGGTCTTCCAACAGTCTTGAAGGAGTTCCCCAAGAGATGCTTGGCACTTGTTGGCCCTTTTGCCTTCACTCTGCGGTCCAGCTCACCCCTAAACCATCTCGATTGGGTTCAGGTCCGGTGACAGTGGAGGCCAGGTCATCTGGCGCAGCACCCCATCACTCTCCTTCTTGGTCAAATAGCCCTTGATGCCTTCAGTGTGACTCTACCATTTTCATAGTCATGAAAATAAAGAAAACTCTTTGAATAAGAAGGTGTGTCCAAACTTTTGGTCTGTACTGTGTATATATATATATATATATATATATATATATCTATATATATATATATATATCTATATATATATATATATATATATATATATATATATATATATATACACAGTACAGACCAAAAGTTTGGTCTATATATATATATATATATATATATATATATATATATATATATATATATATATATATATATATATATATATATATATATATACAGATGGTCCCCAGTTTACGATGGTGCGACGTGCAATTTTTCGATCTTACGATGATGATAGCGATACGACAAAATTGTACAAATTTAATGCAACAGGCACAGGCATATGTTGGATGCACAGCTGGGATAAGCGTATCTCTCGCCCTGTGAGATGCCCCACTCTCACTAGCGGTCGACGGAGTAAAGTGTCTCAGTGTGTATTTTTTTTCGGTTTCAAACAGCAATTTTAGTGATAAAAGCGTGCCCTCCAAGCACCCAAGTATGTCTGGTTGTGCTGGTGGTGAAAAAAGAAGAGGAAAGCCATCAGTTTAGAACAGAAAATATAAATTATAATTCAGACTGTTGCAGTCATAGCACCATCTCCAAATTACAATATTTTTGACTTACGATGGGGTCTGGGTAATGTATCTCCATCGTAAGTAGAAGACTACCTGTGTGTGTGTGTGTGTGTGTGTGTGTGTGTGTGTGTGTGTGTGTGTGTATGTATGTGTGCATCACTGAATGATGTTTGTGATATTAATTTGTGAAATATTTGAATGTGTATATTTGACAGGGTGACATGAATGACAAGCAGGCAGCAGTGAAGATGAAGATGTTTGGTAAACTCACTAGAGATACGATGGAATGGCATCCTGAAAAACTACTGTGCAAGAGGTTTAATGTTCCAGATCCTTACCCAGGGTGAGACACACTTACACCCTTCTATTGACATTTTTATTGCTATCTTGGCTTCAGTTTATTTATCTAAACGTGCCCATAATCAAGAATATCTGACAGTTAAACCTGTAGCGAATAATATATTTTTTTAAGTCTTTCTTAACCCCTTTTTTTTTTTTTCCTGATTGTCAGCTCGAGCATCGTGGGTCTCCCCAAAGTGAAGCGTGACAAGTTCTCCATATTTAACTTTCTGTCTGTAATGGATGACAAACAGAGCTCTCAAGCCACAAGCTCATCCAGCTCAGGGAGTTCTGCTGCTCTCTCTCTCGGTTCTTCCACAGCAGTCTTGGGCAAACGCTCAAGATGGGATGTAGCTGATCGTGGGTCGAAGGTTAAAGAGCAGCAGGCTGAGCAACAGCAAGAACTCCAGACTACTGTTACGACATCTGCAGCACCTACTGCTGAGGTATTTTATTTATACATTTTTAATAAACATTACAGGTTTGGGTTTCTCCTGCTTATTTAGATCATCCAGAAAAGATCAAATCTTTAACATATTAGAATATATAATGGGTTAAAAAATGACTCTTATTCTTCATTTAAAACATGAAAAAATTTATAAATATACACTCATCTTGTAAAAAGCCAAAAAAGCAGAAAAGTAAAAAGGATTATTTCCCTGCAGCCATTATAAAATAAAGACAGTTTTATTAGTTGGGCTTATGAATTATTATATAATGCAAAATCATACATAATTATAATATTTGAAAAATTGCAGTCTGAAGTATCCGAGCCTGACTCTGAACAGAAATCGAAGAAGGATGAGGAGGAGGAGGAGACAGAGGAGGAAGAGGTCAGACCTCCGATGGACCTGTTTAAGGCCATCTTTGCCAGCTCATCTGATGAGAAGAGTTCATCTTCATCTGAGGAAGACAGCGATGAAGAGGAGAAGCAGGAGACTAAGCCACAGACGTCTGTCATCACACCTGGGATGTCTGTTGCACCTCTGCCTGCTGTAGCTCAGGCTCCTTCCACATCACGTTTGAGTAATGTAACCGGTAAGAACAAGACTTATCTATTTAATACATAAAGAATTATGTTCATCAATAACTTTAACAATTTATTTACTACACAGAGTCAGAATCTCGAATTGGTGATAAAGGAGAGCAAAAAGATGCTTCTGCTGCTTCTTCTGTTCAGACAGCAGATCTTGACAGTGAGGAGTTTGGACCCAGATTACCACCACCTGGTTAGTTACTAAACCCTTAATTCTGATTGTTTAGAAGGTGTTGATTTGCATTTTCTAACAGCAGTTCAGATAGCAGTGTAAATGCAAATCACAGGTTTGTATTAATACACTATCATTTTAATAGTATCAGTGCAGTCACAGTGTCATGTACAGAGTATGCTGTAATCGTTGATATGGTGAAGTTTACCATTCAGGGAAGAACTCTATCATCATAGCTTTTTTTTTTAATAGTCAGAGATAAACCTGGATGTTTTCCAGCACCTTTACAAAAAAAAAAACTGTAACATGACAAGCATTTTTTATCTTATCAATTTCATTAGAAAGAAAGTAGAGAGGCTGGTGAGAACTTTGAGTGAAATGATTATCACCTAGTTAGCAAATAGTAGCTCAGTCAGTCTTGACTTAAAGCTCTAAAATCCTTTTCTGATAATCTGTGAAAATGATACAACTACAATTATTTTCCATATTAATTTGTTTTCACTTTGAGCTAGCTGATGTTGAGTTTGGTTGCATGCTGTGCTCAAATAAACATTCATTGATTTGTAGCGCTTACATTAAAATGAACACGAGTGACTTGTATTTGGACACACTCTGACTTTGGTTACAGTATTATAATAATAGGTGTTATATATCTTTTTATTTTAACAGGGCAAGTGTTCCCCTCATCCTCATCACCACCACAGGAAGAAAAACTAAAGAAACAAAGCAAAGAGAGACACAAATCCAAAAAGGAACACAAACACCATAAAGAGAAGAAGGTGAACAGAGTGCGGTTTCCGTGGTAACTGAGATCATTTCAGCTTGTTGCATTTCTGACTCACTCAAATTTCTTTTCTCTCAGCATAAGAAGAAGAGTAAGAAGCACAAGCACAAAGGGAAAAAGAAGAAGAAAAAGGCAGAGGAGACCAACAGCAGCTCCGATGACTATGACTCTGACGATAGTGATGTCATTAAGCCAGCATTGGTATCCAACAAGGAGCTGCTCCAGAGGTCTGCAGTCGTACCCGAGTCTTGACTTGGGAATTTGTATTCATTATTATTTTTAGCGTTTAGAATTAGGACAATGACACCAACTTTGTTTTCTGCTCTCAGGTTGAAAAACCTTCGAGGGAAGAAGTGAACGTATGACGACTATGAAGTGGATGAACTGTCCTCCATGAGGATTCGGCTTTACCACATATAGGAGTTTTTGTGGATGCGTGTTTTGCAAAATTAAGAACATGTTTTTGTAGACTAGACTAAAATAAAGTTACTTTGAATCTGTGTGAAGTGTTACTTGATCATGCAGGTAAAAAATAATTTCTTATAGAATGTAATTATAATGTAAAAATTAACAGCATTAATTACTCTTAAGGTATTAAAATGTTATCCTTGAATGAAAAGTTGGATTTGCTCAAATAGAATAAAATAATTTTTAAGAATGTATTTTGTGTACATTGCTATTTAAATCTTGCACATTTATATTACATATATTTCAATATTTTACTTTGGTGTACCTCACAAGTGGCATTTTTAGATTAAAATGAGGTCATTAACCAACCAAAAAGAGAAATAGAATCATCAAAAGTGAGTACTCCCAAAACTGAACAAGTCAAAATTGTGTCCAAAGTGTCAATATTTTGTGTGAGCGCCATTGTTATCTTGCACTGCCTAAATCCTCCTGGACATAAAATTCACCAGAGCTGCACAGGTTGTTGCTGGGATCTTTTTCCACTCCTCCATAATGACATAACAGAGCTGCTGGATGTTAGACACATGGCGGTGTGTTTGGAGTTATTATTATGTTGGAAAACTGCCATTCAGCCCAGTTTCTGAAGGGAGGGCTTCACAGTACATGTTGGAATACATGCTTCCCTAAATGGACCACTGCTCCCCAGTACCAGGAGCCCTCATGCAGCCCCAGACCATGATGCTATGTTCTTCAAAGTAGGCATCAAGAGAATGCCAAGAGTGTGCAAAGCAGTAATCTAAGCAAAAGGTGGCTACTTTGAAGAACCTACAATATGACATATTTTCAGTTGTTTCACACTTTTTTGTTATGTATATAATTACACATGTGTTAATTCATGGTTTTGATGCCTTCAGTGTGACTCTACAATTTTCATAGTCATGAAAATAAACAAAACTCTTTGAATGAGAAGGTGTGTCCAAACTTTTGGTCTGTACTATATATATATATATATATATATATATATATATATATATATATATATATATATATATATATATATATATATATATATATAAAATGTGCAGTGTCCAGGGCCATACAGAGGTACAGAAGTCCTTGTGCTGTGTCTTGCCTACAGTCAAGCATGGTGGTGGTAGCATCATGGTCTGGGGCTGCATGAGGGCTCCTGGTACTGGGGAGCAGTGGTCCATTGAGGGAAGCATGTATTCCAACATGTACTGTGAAGCCCTCCCTTCATAAACTGGGCGGAATGGCAGTTTTCCAACATAATAATAACCCCAAACACACCGCCATGTGTCTAACATCCAGCAGCTCTGTTATGTCATTATGGAGGAGTGGAAAAAGATCCCAGCAACAACCTGTGCAGCTATGGTGAATTTTATGTCCAGGAGGATTTAGGCAGTGCAAGATAACAATGGTGCTCACACAAAATATTGACACTTTGGACACAATTTTGACTTGTTCAGTTTTGGGAGTACTCACTTTTGTTGCCAATTTACTGTAACAATAATGGCTGCAAGTTCAGTTCTTTTTAGAGGACAGTAAATCTATACTGCTAAACAAGCTGCACATTGACTACTCTAAAATATATCAAATTTTATAGTATTGTCGTTTGAGAAAATATAAAAATGGTTGCTGAATTGTGAGGGGTGTACTCCCTTTTGTGAGCTACTGTATATATGATACATATCTATACAAAAAAAATTGCGAAAATGTGCTTAATAATTGACTTTATTAGACCTTCTTATAACCCTGTGTATTTTATTGGTCTAGTAAACAGAGATCTGTGTTGAACCGACTCTGGAGCGAACTTTCACGAGAGTTGCCGAAAAGATCCGAACTTAGTGTTGCCGTGGAAACTGCCGGTGTCGTCCCCAAACCGTGTAACGTTAGAGCAGGAATGTCGGAGTGAGAGGGTCGCTTTGCTCTTTCAGTTTAGAAGAACTGTTAAAAGACATCTGATCTGAGGGGCATGTCTCAGGCTCTGCTGGATCCTCTGCTTCTCGATGAGGAGATACATGAGGAGAAGAAGGACACAGGCGGAAGCTCATTGTGGGAACACGAGGCGCTCGCGCAGGTGTGTGTGTGAGATCATAGACTCATTTCAGAGACTTTTCTGAAAGTTTCAAAAGTTTCTCAAAAAATCCACCGTGACAAAAGTGTTCAGTGTTTATATATATATATATATATATATATATATATATATATATATATATATATATATATATATATATATATATATATGCAATTGTAATTTATTGTAATTTTTTAATGATTTATTGTAATTGTAATGATTTTAAATAATCAATTTATTTTTAATTGATTAATTTAATCCACAATATTTTTTAGTGCCAGAGGATTTTTTACTGCCTATGTGATCACTATGAGTTATTGGAGTTACAGATCTGTATGTGATGTACAAAAAGTGTTGAAGTCTGTGCTGTTCATGTTCTGTTTTTAGTCTTCACTGCCAGGTACCTTGAGTGAGTCAATGTCAAAAACTCTGCAGCTCAACTCTGTCCTGCATTCTTATGTCATTTTAAACTATGTGAGATATAACAGTTCAGATTAGGACCATATTTAATATAATCAATCCTCCTAAAGTGAGATTAGTTCAGTTAAAAGTCTACATGACATATCTCAACAAGTAGGCTTGAGCCCTACAGCCCTAGTTTGCATCATCACTATTTTTTGTTTTGTGTGTTGCTTGGTAAAAAAAATTGTAAACACCACTGTGGGAGGAAGGAAAGTAGAATAAACAGCATATATTCTTCATGCATAATCGGTGTTAATCCTTTTCTGTCTATTGGCACAATGCTGCTGTCTCCTGAAGATTCCTGTAAAGGTGTTAAGGGGTCATGCTGACTCCATCACCAGCTGTCACTTTTGTTTTCATGACACTCGACTTCTCACCAGCTCCCATGACAAGACAGTGATATTTTGGGTATGATAATTTTAAGAGTCACACATGCCACACTTTACATTAAAATATATCATATTGTAAATGACCCTTTCCATTCACTGGCACTGGTTCCTGTTTGTTTCCTCTGTGCAGGATGTGGAGACAAGGGCTCAACTGATGCAGCTCAAAGGAGGACACTCAGGAGCTATCACTGCATGCTGTTTGGTCCCGGAGAAGAACAGGTAAAGAATACATAAAGACACAGAATATAATAACATTTTAATTCATATACACATTGTATAACATTTAGCACAAAATATTGTTTAATATTTATAAAGCATTAATGGCACAATTGTGGAAAACAATATATAATAGAAAAGGAACGTCTAATAGGAAAACCACTGTTTGCCTTTTTTTTTTTTGAGTCTCAATAAATCTTACAAAGCTGTCAAACACATTTACAGAAAAGTGTGTGTGTGTGTGTGTGTGTGTGTGTGTGTGTGTGTGTGTGTGTGTGTGTGTTTGTGTGTGCATGTTGAGTCATTCATTAGTACATGATGTGGCATGCCATTTTGTAACTGAAAATCTCAACCTTCTTTGCCTACAGAAGAACAGTAAAAACAAATGACCTGCTCAATTATTATTGCACTAATCTTTATTTCACCTGCAGATAATAACTGAGAATTAATCAACTAAATGTAGACGGGAAGCTAAATTAGTACTGAAAAATTAATTAATGAAATATCCAGAAAAAAGCTCTACAACCACAGGAAAATCTTTTGCAAATGAAAGAGTATAAATAATCAAATAATAAAATAATTCCATATGATTAAATAATACTACCTTTTACTAAGTGTATTTGGATACATGCAACTCAAGACAACCTTCTTAAACAAAACCCATTTAGTTCTCAAGTTCAATGCTTTGTCAAGAAAAAAACCAACGCACACTTTCACTCACCGATGTCTCTGGTTACACTTTTGCCTCTCGCTTCTTTTATTACTGCACGGTTCTTTGTTTGTGAATGGATGCTATTGCTAGGCAACACAAGAAACCTAAGTGGAAGCAGCCTGCCGCCTTGCCATGTTAATGAGGTTTATTTTGCAGCAGCATCTAATTCTATTGTCATTAAAGGCTGATGGACATTTATGTAGTGTAGCTATAGATATATAAAGCTGATCTACTAGACTTGTATCCCTCAGAACATATTGTGTTTGCACTAAAGTCATGCTACAAAGACATATTTTGTTCCTCTCATTAGCAAAACAGCAGCTGAGGGAAATCCAGGTCATGACCAAGCAGAAATCATATTTTGTAAATGTGTGATCTTAAGTTTGTAAATTAAGATCAGTCAGGGAATTAAAATATGATGCAGTTATTAATGATTGACATGGAGAAGCACACATGAACTGATACCTTTTAGATGTATTTATATTTAAATGTAAAAACTATTTTAATTGACAATACAACTCTTTTACATAGTCACTTACAAATAATAAGTAACAGTAATAAAGATCCTAATAATAAAAAAAAAGATTATAAAAAATGTACAGGCTCTGATGTATAATGAGTTCTCTCAAAATTATATTCAGCCATTTTTAAATGATACAATAAATTATAAATTTTATTCTCAGGAGTGAAACAGCTATAACAATGCTAGAAAATGTCCTATTAGAAACTCATATCACATACATTAGTGCTCTTTCTGTGTTAGATTACTTGGATTTATAACTTTTTATTTGCAATTTTTTTTAACTTAAAAAAAAATATATATTTTTAAATTCTTTTTTAATTCTTTTTCAACTTGTTAACACTTGCCATTAATTATTCCATTTTATGTCATCAATCAGTCATTAAAAGCTTTTCACCGTCATGTCATACTGTTACGCTTTTCATGTCATACTGTTTATGAATGTGTTTGTGACTAATAAAAATTATACTTGATTTTAATTTAATGTGCTGTTATAGGAAAATAATTATATCAGCGTGGTTAGAGTAGCTAATTATTGACTATGGCACTATGGTCTTTCATACATCAGAGTAATAACATCCTCTTGGGACAAGACCATTAATGCCTGGGACCTGGAGACTGGTAAAATTCTGGTGAATTATTATTATGTTTCTTATTGCATTTCTTTTCTTGTCATCTTAAATGTAAAACCTGTATTAATGAAGCACGTGTGTGTGTGTGTGTGTGTGTGTGTGTGTGTGTGTTTAGTGGACAGTAATGCAGGGCGGTTTGATGATGTCATGCAGTGTGTCAGGGGACGGAGAGTATGTGGCATCAGCCTCAGACATGGAGAACGCTCTGTATATCAACTGTGCAGATACAGGACAGAGACTGCATTACATTCCAGGTAGAAGCTTACTATCTTCACAATGTCAGATAAAATATGCAGTGTTTAGAATGATCCTTATACTTTTGTGAATCAGAGAGTTCATTTGTTCATTTTTAATGAAGTTTTGAAAATCTCTAAAATTATAAAAAGTCATCATTGTGAGTGATTTGATGCAGAGTGATGAAGAAAAATGGCATTTCTCTCAATTCAACATCAAGAAATAAAGTTTTAATGTACATTTATTGTATTTTTAAATTGCCCTTTAAATTGACTTACAAGTATCTCATTTATACCAGAGAGCAGTTCATTGTTAAGGGCCTCGCTCAAGGGTCCAGCACTGACAATTTGACATGCTGGAATTTGAAGTCAAAAACATTGGAGGCGAAGGCTAACATCACAAGCACTGAACTCGCACTTGCCTTTAAAATGATTGTGATGTTTAATTTTATTGTAAAAAGGTAGATTGAACTAATAACAGCTACCCTTGTTCAGAGTCATGAAGCATTTTTTTAAGTTATTGATGTTAAAGGTCATACTAACACTGTCTCAGATCAACTTTAAGACAAATCTCAGCTTCTGGTAATCTCTTATCCTAAATTAAAATCCATTCTAGTATTTTAAAAGTAAAAATGGGTTGTTTGGTATGCATTACAGGTTTCACTTTAGCTTTTCACAAAATTAGCTAACTGTCCTAGTTATGTACTCTCATCAGAGACACCAATGATATCTTTTTCTTTTATTCAAGGTTTATGTTTCTTTGTAATTTCTATTTACATGTTTAATAAGACAGGATAAATGAAATATAGTTCAAATAGACAGCACATAGAGAAGCTATTTGCACTAAGAAAATAAAGTTGTCACTTTACTGTATGGATATTTCATTTAAAACATGGCTGCCTCCATGTTTGTCTATTCTAATGATACAATATGAACTGTAAGAAAAAAACGTGTATGTTAATGTAAAAAAGATATATTTTTTTCCTCCTAAAACAGAGTGGAGTTAAGGGGACGTTTTCCTTTAGTTAATCATTACAAGTTACAAACTTTAGTCAAATGAGGCATTAGACATTTTATTCCATTCAATCTGTATCTGTTATGCTTTCAGGAAGTTGAGAAAGAATGTCAATATTAATGACTTTCTCTCAGGTCATCATACATCCACTGTGATGAGCTGTAGGTTTGATGCTCAGAATCAGCATGTGGCCAGCGTCTCAGCCGACAGATCCATAAAATTATGGGATCTTTACTCTCACAAAACCACTCTGAGCATTAACAGGTATTAACATCATTCTACATTTGGACTGCACAGATTAACCACCCTCTTCCACATGATGATATTGGGTGTCAACCTGAATTCTTTGTGTAGAAAATTGGTGAACCTACAAACCTTTTTTTTTTTTTTTTTTTTTTTTTGCATGAATAATTTAATTTTAAACATTGAATTGAATCTAAAACTTTAAATTGTGATTCTTATATTTTTGTTATTTTGAATGAAAGAGACATTTCAGTTTTCTTGTGTACTATTGAGGACGGTGGAACAAGGACTAAATTTGAATGAAAACAGTGCCATGTAATAGAGGCGAAGGTGAATGATTGAATCACAAAATTAATCTGTCCATCAGACATATTATAAAGTTCATTGTGGTGACAA
This sequence comes from Silurus aristotelis, assembly GCF_946808225.1. Classification (NCBI taxonomy): domain Eukaryota; kingdom Metazoa; phylum Chordata; class Actinopteri; order Siluriformes; family Siluridae; genus Silurus; species Silurus aristotelis. The sequence goes on from NC_139582.1 coordinate 11,772,767, forward strand.
ATGGGAATAATATAAAATCTGTCAACACAATCTAGGACATAGTATGTGGACCTTTTAATTGCAGATATATTGTTTTAATTAGTTCATTTCTCTGTCTCTCTTTATATATTTTTTTACACCTCTAGTACTCACACAAACGTTATCTCAGGCTGCTGTTTTACACAAAATGGTCATTGTTTATGCACGGCATCATGGGACCGTACGCTACAGCTGTGGGATGTGCAAACGGGTTTGTTTCGTAACAGAGGGGGAGAAAAGCTCTGCAAAGGCCACGAAGGAAGCATCAGCTCCTGTGTTTTCTCCAATGATGGTATTTAAAAAAAACTATGTATTAATACTCAGCTTTCTCAAAAAGGGTGTCTAACATTCAATTTAAATATGGCCTTAAGTCATTTTTGAACACATGTGACAGGATATTACACTCCAATATATTAATTAGAGTTTCTATCAGCTTTTATTATGGATTTCTGTGCTTGTTTTTTAATTAGAGTTGAAGTTACTCTTTTATGTTCTGGAATGCCAACAAATCAAGTTTTTATCACTTACCATATGTTCTAACAGCAATTTAAAGTTTCTTCTCACTATTTTTTTCTCTCATGCATTAAATACGATCACAATGGAACATACAAATTAATATAAATCAATTCATTGCTATTTATTCATTAACTTAATTTTTTTTTCTTTATTTATCCACTTTTGTAACACTCAGTCTATAAGATGAAATATGTGTTTAATTTGAGAGTAGATTTGGCTTGTAGAAAACAATCTGCTCTCCAGCCTCTATTCTAGTGTCTGGGGCATATGACAGGACCGTTGCATTGTGGGATGTGAAGGGACTGTACAGAACTCTGGTGCTGAAGGTAACTGCATTTAAGCTTACAGAAAGAAAGAATTTTCCTCCTTTGAAAAAGACATAATGAACAGTTTATGTAATCATGAGTGCCTTTTTAAATATTCATATCAGTTTATCTTTTTAAACTCAGGGTCACCTGGACTGGGTGACAGATGTGAACATTAGTGCTGATAAGAAGTGGGTGGCTTCTTCCTCCAAGGTAAGACTTTCATGATCATTATTAGGAGACAGTAAATGTTTAGCTTGAGAGAAAAGTTTAATAACTGATGATTAATTATGGAGTAAACAAACTACTAATTCACCCGATTCAGCATAAAAATCAGTCACTGATCACTAGTTTCTTTACCTCTGAACATAATTTTCTTTATTTTCTCTTTTGAATATTTTCTTCACTTTGAGCTCACTTTTGGGCAATATGTACATTTTATTTACAATGTATTCATAACCATTTACTTTGTGTCTGTTTCCTGACTGCTCTGTTATTGAAAATCAGCTTGTAAGTTTAAAAAAATATGTAAACAGTATGTGTTTGTGGTGTTATGAATAAAGCCTTTTTTTTCTATATGTAGATTGTTTTCTAAGATTTGTAATATTTTCTATTAATTTATTTTCCATTACATTAAATTTATTAGGCAGACGACAAAATGCACAATTTCATGAATATACAATATGCAAATTAAACAAACATCTGAACAAAAAACGTTTTTCACCTGTAAGTTCAAGCCCTAAACTAGATTTGTAACTCTATGAAACTAAATGTATGTATATGTTTGTGCTGCTTTTAGTGTGAGGATTGTGGAAAAGCGTTTTCAGGATCTCGTCTGGAGAACATCACCGTGTGCGTGTTCTGTAGACTGATGACTCCTCGCAGAACTCTACCATCACCTCCTCCTCTTTTGAGAGAAAGTTTAATAACTGATGATTAATTATGGAGTAAACAAACTACTAATTCACCCGATTCAGCATATATACAGCATATATTTCTGCAGCTTCCCACATTAGTTTTAAAATACTGATGCCTGCTTACAAAGCCAAAAATGGACCTGCACTGCTCTACCACAGAGCACTTATCATACCCTGCACTGTACCATGCTCCCTCAGATCCTCAACCACTGCTAGACTTGTTCCATCATCTCTCAGATTACAAGGAAGACATACTTACACCTAATGTCTGAACAAATGAGTCAGTAGAAGTCTTCAAACAACATCTAAAGACCGAACTTTTACAGCATTTCTCAGATATTCTGATATTCATCAGAATAACCCCCTGCTTTTCTAATTATATTGCCTTCCAAAAGTGTTTAGATTGCTGGTATAGTCTGTGTAAACCAAAATAAAAATTTATTTACTGATAAAGATTTCAAAGCATTTTTTGTAGCAACTCTGATAAGAAGATCTGACACATGCCTTAAATATAAATCCAAATGTAAATGTACTTAAAGTATTGATGTTTTGAGGAAGACAAAAAAGTTTTTGTTCAGGATCTTGTGAAGAACTGTAAAACCTGGTTGCTTCTGAATTGTGGTGTGTTTGTTGTGTGTTTGCAGGACTGTACAGTGCGTCTGTGGAACATTGAGCAGCATGAAAGCATTCCTGCAGTCAGGCAGAGCAGGAGAGCGCATGGGCATGAAACTCATATACTTAAGGTACAGCCTCCTAAATGCTCTGGTCTCGCCAGTGCTGTCAACTTTCACATCATAAAAAACAAACAAATTATGAACAGTATGTAATTTTGGATAAAATTGTTCTTGTCTGAGCCAATGTTACGAACAACCAACCACTGATCACCATAGTTCCCAACGACCAATCACTGATCACCATAGTTCCCAACGACAAATCACTGATCACCATAGTTCCCAACCACCAATCACTGATCACAGTTGTTTTTCAGTGAGCAATTGCTGATTACTATTGTCCCTCAAAACCCATTAATGATTACCATTATTTCACAACTTTTCACTAATCACCATTGTTCCTAAAAAACCCCCAATAACTTTTCACCAGTGTTTCTAAAAAAAATCACTAATCACCATTGTTCCAAAAAATCAGTCACTGATCACTAGTTTCTTTACCTCTGAACATCATTTTCTTTATTTTCTCTTCTGAATATTTTCTACAATTTGAGCTCACTTTTGGGCAATATTTACATTTTATTTACAATGTATTCATAACCATTTACTTTGTGTCTGTTTCCTGACTGCACTTTTATTGAAAATCAGCTTGTAAGTTTTTTAATAAATATGTAATCAGTATGTGTTTGTGGTGTTATGAATAAAGCCTTTTTTTTCTATATGTAGATTGTTTTCTAAGATTTGTAATATTTTCTATTAATTTATTTTACATTACATTAAATTTATTAGGCAGACGACAAAATACACAATTTCATGAATATACAATATTCTGAACAGAAACCGTTTTCACCTGTGAGTTAAAGCCTTAAACTAGATTTGTAACTCTGTATGTATATGTTTGTGCTGCTTTTAGTGTGAGGAATGTGGAAAAGCGTTTTCAGGATCTCGTCTGGAGAACATCACCGTGTGCGTGTTCTGTAGACTGAAGACTCCTCGCAGAACTCTACCATCACCTCCTCCTATTTAGCATTGAGGAAGCGGATCAAACTAATGTAGCTAACGAAGACAATAGAGGTAGAAAATATGTTTCTTGAGCCATCGGAGAAATTTACCGACAATACAAACTCTTGTATGTAGTTTGTACTTTTGGGAGACAGTCATATTTCAGCTGTAATATATTGCTTCAAACTCAGCGGCGCCGTGGCTTAGTTGGTTAAAGCGCCTGTCTAGTAAACAGGAGATCCTGGGTTCGAATCCCAGCGGTGCCTTTTGTCTTTTTTATTAAAAAAACCAGTTTATTAAATTTACAAGTAATAAACCAACATTTATGCGAGTTGTACAAATAGAAATGTTTCTATAAATCACAACTCTTAATTTGGTTCATATATATAAATAAATACATACAGTTCCATTTTCCTAATAGTTACTGCAACAGGTAAATACATTAATTTGTATATTAGATTTTATTTAAAGAACAAACAAATTCAATGCCAATTTATGATTATTATGTATGTTTTCACATTACAAAATACCATGTTATTCTACATTCTATTTAGTAATTTGTTTTATACCTTTGTATTTTCTATTTGTATATATCTGTCTGGATTTGTTGGCACTCTGTCACTAAGGACTTTTTATCCACCCTTTTTATTTTTATCCTGTGTAAACTGTGATGAAAGAATAAATATAAATATTTGCATAAAGACTGTCTCCCGTGTAACACTTCATAGCATTCAGAGGTAAAGCCGTAACTGGTAGTAAGTTAATGGTTTTGTCTGCAACATGTGTACACATTTGACAACATTAAACGTAACTATTAGCAGATAAAATGTATGTTTTGTTCAGTACTAGATGACAATTTGTACAATACGTATTCTAGCAACGTGCTGTTGTATAAAAGGAACAAAACTCATTATTTTATTATTACAACACAAACGGTATGGTAACAAGTGATTGTATGCCATTGCTGGTACTCTTGCACTTTCTAGCTGTAAATAATTATGTTGTGTATTGATGTGCTGTGTGTTGTTGTGTATGAAATCCCCTCCCGCCTTTAGAGGGCGCCCTTTCACTCATAAACTGACCTCCGGTCTGAGAGGCTTCTTTAAACAGAATGAAACCCGTGCAAACAACCTGACCGTGTCTACGTGAAGGGATCTGGAAACAATGAAGCGTTTCATCCAGGAGACACATTTGAACGTTTTTTTTCCCTCAAATGCATAAGTGGAAAAAGAGGAGCGAGTTGAGAGAGAAATCAGAGCTCAGCTGTGTTCTGCACTCAGCCTGCGACTGATTAGTGCTGCTTTTGTCTGCTATTTTCTTTTCTTTTCCTTTCCTGCAGTAATCATTGCATGACTTTAATGCAGAGTATCAGCATCTTTCTTTCATGCATGTGATTCTTTATTTGACAATAATGAATTGCTCTGGTTTTAGTTTGATTGCATAAAGACAGAATGGGAGCAATGGCTTGCATCACTAAAACGCGAGCTGACTGGCCATAAAAACGCGGATGAAGGTGAGCAAGACAGAGAAGAATATAAAGATTTTAAAATGTATTCCACGGTAAATTGAAGCTTGGAAAAATTATGCAAAAGATTGGACATTTTAATTCGACCCGGTGTCACAGCTTGTATTACTATGTGTCTCTGAGTTCTTTCGTAAATGGAGATTTCAAATAAACACATCTGACTTTTCTAATCCGGTCTGTTGACAAACACACTGCCAGATGTGTAAGCAAACATCTGCAATGTGATCCAAGGAATCACCTGCGCTTCCCACATGATACTGAAGGTCGGAGGAATGAAGCTGTTCTTAATGAAGTGCTTATTATTCCAGCGCTGGACATGGCTTTGTTTGGGTGAGTACCTTTAAATCCGATCCGGATTCTTTCCGTGGCACAATCAAACCAGATTTTACAGACACCCAGGTCCAGGTCTGGGTCTTTGGCATCTGATCTCTAGTGATCTCAAGGATAAGGAGGGAAAAGTTGAAAGAGACCAAACAGGTAAGGACACAGAAGTGAATGTGAGTTTATAGTAGTGTGAACTGGAGTTTAAACAATTGGGAGTTTAATCATTTCATGCACTTTCAGTAACTCTGGTCAAAGTGAACATGTGAACCACCAAACAGATCGAATAGAGAATCCTGGAGCTGTGAAGGCTGTTAATTAGATAATGAAGCTATTTTGGTTTATTAGGATCAATTGAAATGTTTGGATAAAAAAATGTGCATGCTGCAATTAATTATAATAATTATTTATATAATTATATTTAGTAAATGTAATACAAATTAAATTAGTTTGGGAAATTATGCAAGATGTTGCATGTTTTGATAAAAAAGTTATGCAGTTACTTCATCATTATTGGCATTATAAGAAGTTAGGAATTTATGGTTTACAGTAGCTAAGATAGTTAAGTTTGCTGCAGAGGAATGATATTGTGATGTTACTTCAAGGCAAATCACAGGTTTAGAACATTGTATTTGTTGTGATTAAAAAGTTCAATGTGTTATTTTGTGATAAATACAAATTATTGATTGTGTGTAAAGTGCTGTGGTATAAGAGGAATACATAATTTAAGATGTGCTGTTATAAGAAAATAGTCAACATTGGTGTTGGCTGATTTAATTTGTTAATGAAATCAAACCAGATTGTTGGCTGGTGACTGTGATCTGTTGTGACAAGGAGGAAACCGAGCCTCAAATTTTTTGCTGCTCTTTCATTGGTTACATGAGATGCTGAGGTCAGTCAGACAACCAAACAAACATACACCAGGGACTGTTGGGGGCAACAGTGTAGGATGTGGTAGCTTTAATGATGCCTACATTTTTGTCTAAAGCTTTCATGGTCAATTGGGCAGGTTTGGAAAAAAACATTGCAAACTGTGTCTACAGGTCTGTCCTTAAAAATGTCAGTGGCACACCTGAGATGCAGTGTTCCTTCTGACTGACCTACACAGAGTCTTAAACACAATAGACCATTTATCTAACTCAACCCCCTCCTTCACACACACACACACACACACACACACACACACACACACACACACACACACACACACACACACACACACACACACACAGAGACAAAAAAAACGAAGTGGATTTCTAGTCTAGACATGTCGGTTGAAAAACATATGTCTACATAGCTGCAAATCTCTTGTGCTAGAACCTACTTACCTTAAATATACATATATACATATATATATATATATATATATATATATATATATATATATATATATATATATATATATATATATATATATAATGTATATATATATAATATATATCTGTATATATATATATATATAATATATATCTGTATCTAAACCTTAACCTAGGTCATTTATATTTACAGATAAGACCACTATATATAATTATATGTGTATATATGTAAATATAATTGACCTAGGTTATTTATGTTTGTAGTAAAGGCCCTTAATGGAAATGCGAAAAACACTGCAAATGATTTTTAAAGAATAAATTAAATAAAAAGAACTAATGAAAACTTACAATAACCGGCAGACTAAAATCTAACTAATTAACTACAATTATAATGTATTTGCATTATCTGACAAATTAAAAACCAAACATTTTGCTTTATTGACCAAAAAATAGAGTTTCTCATTTTAGCTCTTTACATTATTTCACTCTGTTGTTCACAAAACACAACACAATTTGTCAAAATACAGCTACCCTGCATGCATCATACTGTTTTATCACTCGTGAAATTTCGACTTGTACTGGAATGTGCACTTAATTACAGCTGAAGAGTGAATTAAAGAACGAATGGTAAAGCCAGTATCCCAGTGTGATGTTGTCTGAAAAGATGCACAGACGCAGATGAAAGCGTGACTTGGCTCGGCCGCCAGTGCGTCAGCGTGGAAGAACGCAAGCATGGACACAGAGGAGGACAGCAGGGATTTTGGGCTTGTTTCAGTTTAAGCCTTAAACTAAAATGTAGCAAATGTTTGCGGAAGAAATTTAATTTCATCATTCTTCATCAGATCTTTACTTCAGCCATTAAAAACAACGCATTGTAATTTATATCTTGACAACTGAAACATCATAAATAAACATAAACCTGTTAATCCTAATGCATGAGAATAATATCTAACACTTAATAATTTTACTGCAGTGTGAATTGGGTATGTTATTTTGACTATGATGCTGGATAGAAGAGCCTGCTTAATGTAAACATTGGCTCTTGTGTGTATCAGCTGCTTGTGGTGGAAAGGTGGAGCTGCACACAGAGAGAAGAGGTGTGATATACAGTCCATCCTGGCCTCTAAACTATCCTGCCGGAGTCAATTGCTCCTGGAACATCCAGGGAAACCGTGGCGAGGTCATCACTATAAGGTAACACATTCAAAATTCTTTATACGCCAGCATTCTTGCACTCTTTGGCACTTTTCATATAAATGAGCAAAAACTATTAAATACAAATAAATAACATAAGTAATTGGTAATCGTTTACAAGTTTAAATGTATTTATTTATTTAAAAAATGAATTACAAATTAATATTTGCCAATGCCCTCTTTACTGGAGCCCACCACAAGACTATGATCTCATCTATCAAAATCATGTTTTTAAAAAAACTGGAAAACGGTTCAAACTGATTTACTAACTGGATGTAGGAAGTACTGGATCTTTTTGCTGGTTTGCTTTAATGAATATACAATCTGTGGTGTTTCTAATCAAACATGCAAAATACAGGACAGAGCAAGTGAGTATATCTGGAGGGTATGTATGAAATAGACTTAATCTCTAGACTTGAGCTGACATAATCTCTTCGAATATGCAAATTAGAAATTTCATAGATGGAGACACTTGGATCCTAGACCAGGAAACATCATGTGACATTGTAATGTTCTTTAGGCATGAGGTGTTAATTAGAAGTCTGCAATTATTAAGGCAGCATTGTCATCCTGTGTTTAGATCCAGATATGGATATTTGGAACATTAAACAGTTACAAATACAAATTATTTTTATACAATTGTGACATTTGTGAAAGTTTTTTTCTTTCTTTTTTGTGTATGATGTAGCACTTCCAAATGATATATAAGTGTGGATTTATAGGCTGTTAAAGGTTTTGGCTCTGCTGCTGAGCAGTGATTTTATCGGAGAGTGAGCAGAACTCCTGTGTGTGTGTGTGTGTGTGTGTGTGTGTGTGTGTGTTCACTCAGCACTTTCTTTGAGCTGTTTGATAGGATTACTGGTTTTTACTGCACTACAGACACATTTTTTATAGTCTCTCTCTCTCTCTCTCTCTCTCTCTCTCTCTCTCTCTCTCTCTCTCTCTCTCTCTCTCTCTCTCTCTCTCTCTCTCTCTCTCTCTCTCTCTCAATCACTCACACACACACACACACACACACGCTCATACACCCTTTTTTTCTCTTTCAGTATAACCTTGGAGTCAAGATCAATGTCACAATTTTAGAACTAACTCTAATAAGCTCCTTAATTATACTCAGATAATAATTTGAATGTCATATGATATGCTGTGATAACTCTATTTATTACAATTTCCAAAATAAAGTGTAAATATAAGCCTTAAACACAATCACAGTAAGTACAATTAATCACTTTAATTGCAATTAATACATTAAACTTCATGCTTTATGTGCATTTATTATTATTATTTTTAACAGTAAAAATGTTTTCTTTTGTACTTATTGAGGACATAATTTAAAGACTGAAATCAATAACTGTTCTGTTGAAAAATAAAAGTTGAAATCTTTTTATAGATGGATTTTTAAACTAAATGGCTACAAACAATTAACTAGCACTAAAAAAGAGAAAAACAATTAATTTTGTTTGAAAATGCTGTTTAATATCTGACAATTTTATACATAAGAATATTCAAAATAATAGAACTTTTTAAACATTAAATCAGCTGTAATTTTTACAGACAGACAGACAGATTTTCAGTTATCTCCTATGTTTTAAATGATCGATCAGTGACTCCATATTACTGTACTCGTGTAAATGTGTGTGTGTGTGTGTGTGCGCGTGCGTGCGTGTGTGTGTGGTTCCATGACATCCCAACCAGGGTGTATTCTCCTGCGCCATGCTCAGTGTTAACAGGGTATACTCCATTTCAACTGATATAGTGCTTACTGTAGATGTGGCTTTTTGCTCATTCAGCGTGTCAATATATATATTTTTTATGTATAGATACACATTGATCTTGATAGAAGGTGTTAAATGGATTGTTATGGACTTGGCTCGGCCGCCAGTGCTTCAGCGTGCAAGAACGCAAGCATGGACACAGAGGAGGACAGCAGGGATTTTAGGCTTGTTTCAGTTTAAGCCTTAAACTGAAATGTAGCAAATGTTTGTGGAAGAAATTGAATTTCATCATTCTTCATCAGATCTTTACTTCAGCCATTAAAAACAACGCATTGTAATTTATATCTTGACAACTGAAACATCATGATAGTGCTTACTGTAGATGTGGCTTTTTGCTCATTCAGCATGTCAATATATAAATATTTTTTTTATGTATAGATACACATCGATCTTGATAGAAGGTGTTAAATAGATCGTTATAGCATCCTAGGAAAATGTATTTGTTAAAAATTATGCTAGCTGTAGTTTTTTGGTGCATCTCATGTCGTTAAGATTCATCAGATTTAGGTTTGTACTGCTAGGTCCTTCTTTCACTGGATAAAGGATCTGTTTTCTGTTGTGGTGCAGCTTCCACAGTTTTGATGTGGAGGAGTCGGGGGGATGCCGAGGAGACTGGCTGCTGCTTGGCCCTACGTGGAAAGAGGAGTATCGTGTATGTGGCTCGGCCCTGCCCCCTCCGTTCATCTCCTCCAGAGGTGCAGTGTGGCTCCACTTTCACTCGCAGACCAACAGCTCTGGACAGGCACAAGGCTTCCGACTTTCCTACATACGCAGTAAGTAAACATATTAGCTAGTTATAGGTTATAGAAAAGCTAGTTAGAGGAAACTAGCTTAAAAGGTTCAACAGAGTAAACCCAAAAATGTAAAGGTTTTAATTTTTATATTTGTATAAATGACCAACACTTCAATAGGAATGTTCAAAGTAAAATTCAAAAAGAAACTTCAAAAATTGCTAAAGAAATCTGTATTGTGTTCAAAATCCGTGTGTCCAAAACATTATATCTACATATTATTCCTTCCACAATGATTGGATTTAATTTATACACAAACATATTAAAGTGATTTCTTTTCTTTTTACAATGAATGTACATAAAGCCATGCCTTATACATAGCCTTAGTCGTGACTTCTACTGGAAAAAGTTTTGGAAATGCCTAGACCAGGGGTCACCGACATGGTGCCCGCCCGCAAGGACCACATGAGTCGCCCGCGGGCCTTTTCTAAAAATAGCTCAACATAGCGCCACTTACCAGTGAGCTGCAACAAATTGTTTTTGTTGCTATTCTTTTTTAAATCACACTTGCATTGGTGTGAATTAGAAAATGACAATATATATATATATATATATATATATATATATATATATATATATATATATATATATATATATATATATATATATATAAAAAAACTTAAAAAAAATAAAATAAATAAAAATAAAAAAAATTTATCATCTGTACAAATATGATGCAACGTAGTGCATGATTTGTTAAAAATTTGTAGTGGCTAGTGAACATGTTGTAGAAGTGATCATTTGAAAATGTAAATACTTGCAGAGATTTATAGAAATAAAGTTTTGCATATTGATATTGATCTGTTTCCTACCTTGTTAAATCATTATTGATAATTATTGTGAGAAATCATTAACATGTTTAGTGTCTTCACATAGATGAATATCATTAATTTTTATTAATAACATATAATTAAAGGTAAATTGAGCAAATTTGTTATTTCAGATGTGTGTATCAAACTGGTAGCCCTTCACATTAATCGGTACCCAAGAAGTAGCTCTCAGTTTCAAAAAGGTTGGTAACCCCTGGCCTAGACTGTACCATTTTTGAGAGATGTTCCTTTTTACACAACAAAGCCATTCAAAGGTATAAATATTTACTTTGAACAAACACATTTAATATAAATGTGGTATAAAGTATTTTTATTGAAAAATCCTCCCTTAGCACGAATAACAGCTTTACACACTCTTGGCATCCAGACAGTTTGTTTCTCCAAACATTCAGCTGAAACACTGTACCTTGCTTCTTGTAAAACGTGCCATGATCTTGTGAAACAGTTTAATTACCAGGTTATTTTTGTACAAATAAAGCATTGCTGAATTGAAATGACTTTGTGGTGTACAGATTATGCAGTGTATTTACTGTGTGTGTGTGTGTGTGTGTGTGTGTGTGTGTGTGTGCGCGCGCAGGTCGTCTGGGAGAGAGCAGCTGTGAGAGTGATGAGTATCTGTGTGGTAATGGGAAATGTGTGCCACGTTCCTGGCGCTGTAACAGTCTGGACGAATGTGGAGACAACACAGATGAGAGAAACTGCATTGGCCCACCCACACCTGCACGGACCAGCCTGTGCGCCCCGGGTACGGTAGAGTGCAGCCTCGCCCAGTCGACCCGTTGCCTGCCCTCAGCATTGCGCTGTAACGGTGTACATGACTGCCCTGATGGCTCTGACGAAGCTCAGTGTCCTGACATGGTGTGTGGAAAACGGCTAGCCAACTTCTATGGCATGTTTGCCTCACCTGATTTCTTCAGGGCAAACCGCAGCACTGGCACAGACCTCTACTGCACCTGGTTCCTGGACACACAGGTTATTTTAATTATACATCACAAAATAATCACATGAATGTAACAAATATTTTACATTTATGTTTATTTTATATAAATCAGGGACATTTGGGGACTAAACCCTAAAATAAATAGGAATTATATATAAATCTTCTCCTATGTATCTATGTATCCAGGGATGGGCAGTATTTATGATACATGTATTTCAAATACGTATTTCAAATATAAAATAGGATTTTGTAATTTGTATTTAATAGGGTTGACAAAAATAGCTTTTTGTATCAAAATACTGTAGTGTTTTTTATTTTTATAGTTTTAAATTACTGTAAAATGTCCACATGATGACATCATAAAAAATTGGCCTCTGATTGCTGCATACTCAGACTTTTGAGATCAAACCAGGAAATTGATCCATATGGAAAAAGATGGCGAAGTTAAGAAACGTGCAGGCTGCCAGCTTTTAAATAGATGTCCAATCATTAATACATTTTTTAACTGTCGAATATTGTACCCTAATTAAAGTAGCAATTTAGTAGGATCATGATTTTGCACACCATTTCATTAATCACACCAAATATATTATTATATTTATGATTAACAGTCAAATGATTAATTAGTTAGAAACTATTTGCTATGAATGCAGATGCCATCAGATGCCTTCTTGTGAATGACTTGTTTGTCATTGACTCAGTGTTGCTGATGCGAAGTAGCTCTTTGTTGCCAAACACCAAAGTAACTGAATTAGTATACAATTATGAGTCATTAGCAAACTGTTCAACATTAAACTGTTGGTTACATTAAAACTAACCCTAATCTGGGAGATCACAGGGAAATGTATGTAAATTTCTGATCCATTAACTGGTTGCATATGTGCGTGACTCTGCCTGAGAAAAGTTGTTGCTATCTGTGTAATGGTGAAGGAATAGAGCAAATTTCCAATTGATGGAAGGTTTACCAAAAAATTTCATTCTCCTATGTACAAGTTTTTCTTATTTTTTAAATACGAAAAGTAGTTTTAATTTTGATACATGGTGTGGATGCTGTATCTTGTAGTTCATTTTGATACACATTTACTATAAATTTAGCTGTTTTTCAGACAATTATTTATTATCACGTGTTCTTACATTCACCTCTTTTAGTATTCATTCACTCTTGTGTATACACACATGCGCACACACATTGTGTGCAGGACCCAAAGCCTCTGCTGCTGCGGTTGGACCTGCAGTTGGGAGCAGGAGACTCTGTGCGTGTGTATGACGGTCTCGGGGAACGAGCCGAGCGTCTGCTGCAGAGTCTCACACACCACAACAACCAACGTTCAGCTGTGTTGGAGTCCTCGCAGGGGCAGATGAGTGTCCTGTACCATGCCAAACCACACAGCCAGGGGCATGGCTTCAACGCCTCATACCAGGTGACATCCAGGGGCACCTTCCTCTTTAACTGTGGAGATAAACGAGTGTGTGGGAAATATTTAAAAAAAGAATGTATTGTTTTTCTTAGACTGTGGTGGAGGAGGGGTTAGGTAATAATAAAATCTATAGTTGAAAGCCATTTAACTTGGCAGAATGCATAGACATAAAAGTTTTAAACTCTAAATGTACGTTTATTCCTGAGTGATTACAGGCTCAGGGCTGTGCTCTGGATTTCTAATTAGCTAAAAATGTATCAGGTTGTGATTTGTTGTAAGTTCTGAGATGGTGGTATAAATTTGTGTTTTTACCACAAGAGGTTTTTTGGCACATTTAGCAGCCAGAGGTAGAAGTATGTCTGTCTTCCTGAAGCCAAAATATTTGCAGCTCTTTCCGTTTTGTTGTCACTTTGTTAGATTCACATACAGTGGTGTGAAAAAGTGTTTGCCCCTTCCTGATTTGTAATTTTTTTTGCATGTTTCTTCAATGTTTCAGATCATCAAACTAATTTAAATATTAGACAGTCTACGTTAATGCGTTGTTATTTAAATTTGATTAGCATCACATATAGAGAACAGACCATGATAACCTGTTATTGAACTTTGACTCTTCTCTGTCCTTCAGGTGAAAGGTTACTGCTTCCCCGGTGAATTCCCGTGTGGTCCGGACGAGGGCTGTTACTCTCAGCATCAGCACTGTGATGGTTACTGGCATTGCCCGAGTGGCAGAGATGAGGAAGGGTGTGCTCTGTGTGCTTCAGGTCAGTACCCATGCCAGGGGGCCGGAGGTGTGTGTTACTCGGCTCACGAGCGCTGCGACAATCAGAAGCAGTGCCCAGATGGCTCGGATGAGAAAAACTGTTTCACCTGCCAGCCGGGAACATTCCACTGTGCCACTAACCTGTGCATCCTGGAGACATGGCGCTGTGATGGCCAGGAGGACTGTGCTGATGGCAGTGACGAACACGAGTGCCAGGCTGCAGTGCCACGCAAAGTGATCACGGCAGCGTTGATCGGAAGCCTCGCGTGTGGCTTGCTGCTCGTCATCGCCCTCGGTTGCGCTTTCAAACTCTACTCACTCAGAACGAGGGAGTATCGGTGAGACACCATCTGTTCAGTTCTTAGTTCTTAGGCTCTTAGTCAGGTTCCCATTTACAAATCTTATGAAGATGCATAAAGTGACATAACCAACATGTATATTTAGATACTGTATATAAATTAACTTAATGTCGTCAAAGTGTGATTAATCAAGTTTCTGTTACTACATCTGATTATTTTCCTATAATGGCACATCCTGATGTGTTCTATTGACGTCTTCATATACCACAGCAAGAGGACTGTTATGTGATCAAACTATTATACATATTAGCCAGTCTATTGCTTTGTTATTTAAATTTGATGATTAGCATCACATATAGAGAACAGACCATGATGTTCTCTATGACCATGACCAAAAAAATGGCTGTTAGAACTGTAATGTTAGAATTATTTAAAAAAAAATGACATTACTCATTTTTTATCAATTTCTGGTAGTTTAGTATTCTGGAACAATAGGAAAAACAAGTTAGCTCCTGTTATCACTTATGTTATAGCATCTACAAGCAATGCCTATCTCTTATCTCTCTATGAAAGCAACAATTTGAGTGAATTCATAAATACAAATCATGTGATTTGCAGTGGGAGATACTGTCTGAGTTGCTAATAGGGACAAATTAATCAAGGACTTATAACCAGAATTGAGAAAAGGGTAAAAAATATAAATAAATAAACAAACAAACAAACAAACAAACAAATAAATAAATAAATAAATAAATAAATAAATCAGTAAAAAGTAATATTAAGCACCAGACTATTTTAGATAAGGTCAGGTGACATGTGACCGGTAACTCATCACAACTAAAAAAATAGATTTGACTGATAGACATTTAATTATGACTTTTTTTTTTTCAATATAATAGGCTGTATTTGCAGTTTCAAACATTTAACTTGTATAGTGTGTCTAAAGTCTGTTTCTGTCTCTCTATCTCACAATTACACTCACTCTCATCTCCCACTCTCTTCCGCTCTCTTTCTATCATTACATCACTCTTCTCTCTTCTTACCATCTGTTCACATCACCTCTCCTCTTTCATCATCCTTTTTTTCCTGTTGATTCAATTTGTGTAAAGAGAGAAAAAATACACACAAGTTCTTTTTTCCCTCTGACTCACTCACTCACTCACTCACTCACTCACTCACTCACTCACTCACTCACTCACTCACTCACTCACTCACTCACTCACTCACTCACTCACTCACTCACTCACTCACTCACTCACTCACTCATCTCAGTGAGAAACACAAAAAATAAATGAGAGAGAACTCCCTGTTCTCCCATTATTGTATATGATGTTTTATTTATTTATTCTTTTTATTACATATTTATCAATGTTCCCTGGTGGTCTAGTGGTTAGGATGCGGCGCTCTCACCGCTGCGGCCCGGGTTCGATCCCCGGTCAGGGAACCAACCTCAGCCACTCTCAGTGCCGGTCCCAAGCCCGGATAAATGGGGAGGGTTGCATTATGAAGGGCATCCAGCGTAAAAACATGTGCCAAATTAAACATGCGGAGGATCCGCTGTGGCGACCCCTAATGGGAGAAGCCGAAAGAAAGTTTTATTACATATTTATTGACCATATGCTTTTTTTTTTTTAATTTTATGTTTTGTTCTATTTTTGTTGCTCTGTAGTTGTATGTTGCAATCACAATACAAAACTGTCATGCCAATGAAGCACACATTGATTTCTTGGCAGACTGAGAAACAGAGAGAGGTAGAGTGAGATATGGAGAGAGACAATTATAAAAAAAATTTAGAAACATAGAACATATGAGAGATGGAAATAAAGAGACAGAGAAGGAAGTCAAACATGACTAAAAACACACACAAAATAAAATGTGGCCTGAGACACAGATTGAATTCACTGCGAATTTGGACATTGATATAAAATTTTGTCTTTTGGTTTCATATGGAAACAGAAAGACTAATTCACAGTGCAACAACACAATTGGTTAATGTCCTGAGAGCACCGTTGCTAAGCAACCGCTAAATGTGAACACAGCATAAACTAGTAAAGGATATTTATATGAATAATCGGAGGTCCAAATGATGGGATAAATAAATTCAATAAAAAAAATTTATGTATTGCACTTTTGACACTGAACATTGTCCCAAAGCAGCTTTAGATAAATAAATAAATTGTGAATATACATTTTTAATTCATAAATTAGACCTTAGGTTTATCTATAATGAGCAAGCCAGATGTAACAGTGGCAGGGAAAAGCTCTGTGAGAATTTATGAGAAAGAAACCTTGAGAGGAACCGATTCAAAAGTGAACACATCCTCATCTGGGTGAGAATAAATGTCCGTTCATTATAGTTCCATCATCAACTGTTTCCTGATGGACACTTGAATGCAAAATGGTTCATGGCAATTGTGGTCAAACGAGGCAAATCATTTATATTCATTAGTTTAAATCCATTCTAGAAACTCCTATTTGAGGTACCAACAAATTGCCTGCACCTTCATCTTAAAGTAGGTGTTGCAGATCATAAGAGATAAACAATTCTGTGGATTTCAATGCTAAAAATAAATTTAGAGGCATTTTATATCTTGTGTAATTACATTGGGGGTCAATGTAGAGTGGTTAAAAAACCAAGGCAATGGTAATATCTTCTGGTTTTAGTAAAGAATCTTGATGCTGCTTTCGGGACTAATTGGAGCTTGTTTATGCACTTACTAGAATATCCAGGCAGAAAGGTATTACTATTTACATTTCCAACCTAAAGCTAACAAGAGCATGAACAATTTTTTTAGCATGTGATGACATCATATTTTTAGCAACATTTCTGACATGATATCCTAATAAAATAGATCTACATGTGCTTGGAAGGAGAGACTGAAGTCCATAATCATATCAAGGTCTTTTACTGCTGCACATGAAACAAAGACCATCTAGAGATATTATCTAATCAGAAAGGAAACTTATCAAAATGAAATAAAAGGAAGTTAACAAGCCTCCACTGTCAAATATCCTTTACACATTCCTCAACATTAATAAGCTGGTGTCTATCATCTGTCTATGCTGAAATATACAACTGTGTATCATCAGCACAACAGTGGAATCTAATAAAATTATTTATAGACTAAAGAATGAAGCATAAAACAGATCCCTGCAGAGCATCAAACTTTACCTTAGTAACTGTAGACAAGTCAGCACTTACATGTACAAACTGATTGATCAGTCATATAAGACCTGATTCAGGACTGTTCCCTTATCTCCAACAATATTTTCTATATTATCAAAGGGAATATTCTCATCGGTGGTGTCAGAAGCAACACTAAGAAACACAAGTAAAGAGACACTGCCCTGATTAGAGGCATTTATTTCTTTAACCAGTGCAGGCTCTGTAATTTAGATCTTTTTTCGGCTGCTCCCATTAGAGGTCGCCAAAGTGGATCATCCATCTCCATACCCCTCTGTCCTCCACATCTGCCTCTTTCAAACCAACTACCTGCATGTCTTCCCTCACCACATCCATAAACCTCCTCCTTGGTCTTCCTCTTTTTCTCCTTCCTGGTGGCTCCATCCTCAGCATTCTCCTACTGATATACCCCATGTCCCTCCTCTGCACATGTCCAAACCATCTCAATCTCGCCTCCCTCATCTTGTCTCCAAAACGTCCTACATGCGCTGTCCCTCTAATAAACTAATTTCTAATCCTGTCCATCGTTGTCAGTCCCAACGAAAACCTCAACATCTTCAGCTCTGCTACCTCCAGCTCCACCTCCTGTCTTTTACTCAATACCACTGTCTCTAAACCATACAACTTCGCAGGTCTCACCACAGTCCTATAAACTTTCCCTTTCACTCTTGCAGATACTCTTCTATCACAAATCACTCCTGACACTCTTTTACACGTACCTCCAACATTCCAGGTTCTTCTAAACCTGCTTCCTACTCTCACTACAAATTAAAATATCATCCACAAACATCATAGTCCATGGAGACTCCTGTCTGACCTCGTCCATCAACCTGTCAAGCTCTGTAATTTAGATAAGAGTTGTAAATATAAGCTGTAATATATAAGTTTCAGTAAGGAAAATGGAAGATTGAGACCTGAATAAAAAATTGCTGTTGCATTTCATGAACTAATTTCTAGATAAAACATGGGTCTATGTATCTCCACAGAGCTTTTGAAACCCAAATGACTCAGTTGGAGGCGGAATTTGTTCAAAGGGAAGCTCCACCCTCATATGGTCAGCTGATTGCACAGGGTCTTATCCCACCTGTAGAGGATTTTCCTGCTTATAATCCTGCTCAGGTAAATAATTTATACCCAGCTACACACATCTACATGTTCAAAATGCACACACAAACACATGCATCTAGACAACCAAAACCCTCCAGGGTTATATAGTAGCAGTTAGCAGTTTAACTAAACTACATCAAGGTAAACAATAAATATGAAATGAAATTGCCCAACATTCTAATTAAATATTTTTGGCAAGTAAAAAAAACAGCAATTAATGTTTGCTGCCATTGTACTAACATAAACACCAACTCCGACTGGCTATTGTGAAAGAGAAAGAGTGGTGAAGGTCAAAGAAATTAAATGATGTAATCTTATAATTGTGTTTTATTAAGTTACAGCCATCAGAGCTTTCTATAGTGCCAAATTGTATCACCTCTGAATGCTGCAGGATTGAACATTTATCTCCTTACTGACTGATTTGCATTCACGATGAGTAGGCAGAGACTGTCTCTATGGAAACGGAAGATGTATTGCCAATTGATTGACAGGTTCTCTCAGTGGACAGAAGAGTGACTAATGGACACAAAAATTTTCCATAGTGTTAAGTCAAGACACATAAACATGTGTGTCTGGATCATGAAAGGACAACGCTCAAAGACCAGTTTTTATACTGGTATATATATTTATATATATTTTAACTGACTTAATGAAGAGGTTCAGCTGGAAGTAGTAGTGGTCATGTTTGCGTGCAACAGTTCTGCACTGAGAAGATCTCTCTTAGCATAATTAGCACCCTACAGTTCATCACATGGACTTCAAGTTCTCACTGAGTCGATTTTACTTCCTCAGACTTGTTTCATTTTTTCATGGTACAGTGCTAACAAGGCCTCATGTGTTCCAGCTGGTGCTTGTTAGTGTCCTCCAGCCATGTTGTTGGTTTTACACTCTTCCATCTCCCTGCTCAATGCAGTTAGAACACTTAGATGATTCATTGGAGCAATACTGTATGGTCTTGCATGCCTTCAGGTCCAATTCGCATCATATAGTGGGATGGAGGATACATGTTTAGATAAATTTGTATTTTTGTAAGAAATTTTAAAACAGGTGATTTGACACTTATTATTATGAACATAAGCACACAAATCTATTCTGTTTATCTTTATTAGTTTGCTTGATTATGCTTCTGAAATTAATAATTAGCTATTTACAAATATTTGTATGTAAACTTTTTCTCCCTCTGTCTCAGGCATCCGTTCTTCACAGTCTTCGATCGGCCATGCGGAGACAGATGAGACGTCATTCTTCCCGCCGGATGGCATCGCGCCGTCGTCTGGGTCGCCTTTGGAGCCGTCTGTTCCAGCGTGGGAGTCGGCTGCGTGGTCATATCCTCCTCCTTACCCCACCTGGGCGCGCACACACTCTCTCACAGACACACCCTCTGATGTCTGGTCACACAAACGTCAGCTCTCGGACTGGGAATAGCTACCAGTTTGCTGTAGAGGGGCAGAGCGGAGAGTGGGTGGACCTGCAGGCTCACACCGAGGCTTTGTGCTTAGCTGAAAACGGGTCACCAGAGTCATCACCCACATCACCAGCACTGCCACACTCCACCTCTGACACACTGGAAGATGAAGATGATGGTAACGACGATGAGGATCGTAACCAAGCATCGTATCTTAGACCCAGAGATGAGCGCAGGTCACGTGGAGCTCTACGACGACCCTCACGTCTACCATTTCAATCACAAACATCCAGGAGGGTTGTCCAGGGACTCGTGGCAGAACTGGGAGCTGCACCAGTTACCCACTACTCCATACTGGGAATATCTCCTCTGTCCACGCCTGAGTCTCTGACGTCATCCAGCAGCCAGAATGAGGAGGATATAACTTCACCTACACACACCGATCCCTGCTTTAACACTCAGTCACAGTCTGCCTGCACACATTTAGCAGTTAGAGATAAAAGTATAATGCACAATGAGATACAAAGCAGACACTCTAGCAATGACGAAGACGAGGACAATGTTCTGTTTATGCGTTGAAGGGCCGTCTTCATCTGCTTTTAAACCTTTCACAGGAATCCAGCTTAAACAAATTTGTGCAAAAAAATGATCATACCAACGCAGAATTCTATCATGGCATTGTTTTTATCAGATACATAACAATGTAGAATCTATATTTTGCAAACAGAAACTGTAAAGACATGATGAGTCGAAGGTGTGTGCAGGCATGTGCTGGGGAAAATGGAACATACAGTACGAGTGTGGTCATGATTTCTGTAGAATTGTGTGGGATTGTATGAATTGGTTCTGCAGGAGCATGTGGGGTGTGTTTACAAAATATGGAAGCTACTGGGTGGGTCACAGTTCCAGCATGTGGGCATGGTTAGAATTGTAGGGGTATGGGGGGCATGGTCAATGTCTCTATAGGGGCTTTTGGGTGTGGTCATTGTTGTTGCAGGGACCTGTGGGTGTGGTCCCAGTTTGTACAAGACACGAGTGTGTTTGTTGTTTGTGTAGAAGTAAGTGGGTGCAGTCGTTTTTACAGGTGCATGTGGGTGTGGTGATTGATTCTGCAGGGATATCGAGGTGTGTGGTTACAGTTTCTTTATGAGAAAGTGTGTATAGATTTTACAGATGCATGATGGTGGGATCAAAGTTTCTACAGAAGCATACGAGGGCACGATCATTGTTTCAGGTGGCCGTGCTTACCATGTTTTTGAAGATGCAGATAAATTATCTCCAGGTGCGTCAGTTTACAGACATGAACCTGAACGTGTGAGGAACATGAGCATTAGTAAAATCTAATAAAATTTGCACATTAGCTTAAAAAATTATATTTAATGCAGTGCTCATTCTTTTCACAAGCCATTATATCGGTCACACTTTGAGTTTTAGGATTGAAATCTAGAATATTATTAAAAGGTGTATAAAGTGGATTAACTACGTGTGCCATTAGTGATGTTTCAGGACTGAATCTTTCTAAAAATGCTTAGTCATGGCTAAGAGTGGTGTGTAAGACTCTCTTTAGGGGAGCAGAGATCTCAGGGATGTATGTGCTGGTTTCTGGAAGAATGTATATTTATATCAATATGTGTTTCTGATCAGCTTGTGGCTAAAATGTGGTGATTTGAGGATGCAGGTTTTTTTTTTTGTAAGCAGCAGTTAGAAATAGGACAAATTCCATATATCACAGAGGGAAGAAAAAAAAGAATCTGTTGCAAAAAATACAGACTTGGACATGCAGACACAACTTGGCACACTGTCTTAATTTATTAAGTATTCATTCCAACACATGCTGCTTGAGAGAAAATGTGTCCCAAAATGCCTGTGTATATTCAGGAGGGTATTTTATTATTTTTTTCACATTTTGGCTCAAAATAAATTAAAAATCACTGGAAATCAATACCAAGTTTGTGCTTGATGAAAAACAATCCTCCCTGAATGGATGTGGCCCCTGTCTGGATGACTAAATACATGGCATGATGGCTCACTAAAGTCTCACTTTGTGAGGATTAAAATGATGGAATATGATATGCTATGGTCTTCATAATTACTGCTTTACAACCCAGTAGAACATGCTGAGATTTAGTGTTCGAACTCTCCACCACCTCTACTATCATCATCAACATCATCATCATTAACACACCCTTGGAAAATCTTTTGGAAGAATGCTGTTCAACACTTCCAGGACAAAGAATTGATGCAGAGGAGCATCACAGCTGTTCTGATGGACTCTATACTGTTTTTTTTATTTGTTACCCCTCTATAAAAAATATACCTCGGATTTGATTTTCTTCCACCCGGACCGTTCTGGAAGTAAAAAGTGTGAAAGGTTGAGCAATAAGGGACTGACTTGAAACTGTGAGAGGAACATTTTTCATTTTTGTTTCCTCTTTTATGTGGGTTTGTTATTGTGGCCATATCTTGGGGATCTGCTGGGAATCTTTAAGTTACATGGCTATTTAGTCTAAATGAAAACATTGAACTGTTTATCAGATCCAGAAAGCCATTAATGATTACTGATCTCTTTTTATTGTTTTGTCTGTTAAATGATACCTTTACTAATTTAAAGATGGTGAGATGAAGTGCCAATACAGACAGAATGATCAGACCAAATACTGAATGTTTTGAGCATGAAAAGATTTTTGGAATTGATGTGCCACTGGAGAAACCACTGCTGCTAAGTTACGTAAGACCAAGCCTCTACTTTTGTGGATTTTTTTTGTCCTTGGCTCTTTTACGTAGATTCTACTCAAAAATGTAATTAAAACATTTTTTTCAAGAGTTCGAGGCCTTTTACCAACGTCCTTGTAAGTTGTCTTTCATCAAGACTTCTTGTCTTTTCTGTTGTTCACCTATTTTCATCTGTCATCACGCATATCAAGTGTCTGGATAATTTGCATGACAGCAAAGATACACTTATGTAAATGCAGTTTACTCCCCTATTGCAAAAATCTATTGTATAAAATGATAACACTTATAAAGTCCATTCTTACAAGTGAAACCGATTTTAAAATAAATAGAAAATAAAAAAATAAACTAGAAAAACTTCCCCGTTGCTCTTAATATTCAGAAGGTCACCTTGTAAAAAAAAACAAAACAAAAAAACAACATTATTATAATTACACAGAATGGAGGGAAGGTTAGGTTATTTAAGTGCCAATAATTCATAAAAATTTCATGAGGAACAGACAAGAAAAGATGAGAGATGAGAGCTAACCTTCCTTTGAGTTAAATTATCCTGGAGTTACAAGAAGAATGAAGACAAGAAAAGTGTGTGTGTGTGTATTTCCAGTGGATGAACATTTTAGCCATATTAAATAATTGTCTAGACGTTTTTGTTATGCTTCTAATATAAATTGTCAATAATCAAAAATTGTAATTAGATGGCAATAATAATGGACTGGTAGTGATTTCACATCATTCTGAAAGCTTTGCATTTCCAAATGCATCTGATTCAGATTTCACATCTTTCAAGTTCATAAAAAATCCTTTTATTTCTTGTGTAAAGATACTGTTTTGTAAAAATCAACCTTTATACTTAAAACAGATCTGTCAGTAAGCAAGAGGGGAAAATAGGAAATATTTTGTGTTCTTAGAGGCTTCTGATTGTTTTTGTCCTGATGAAACAATTGCTAAAAACAAAGCTGTCATCTGGCACCAAGTTTAGAAAAAACCCATCATCAACAACACAATCTACAAAGTCTTTAATCTTCAGTTGGAAAAACATAATTAAGAGTTCAGATAATTAAGCAGTTGTCAGTTTGTTAGAAGTCGGAAGTTTAATTCGATGTTTAAATAGATAATGTTTGCGGGACCTCTTTGATGCAGCATGATACCTCTGATAGATAAAACTTAATGATGCTTAATCACATTTCCTTTTTAAATCTATATTTTGTTCGATCAAAATAAAACGAAATGAAGATAAAAGAAAAATAACAATCTCTGTTATACCGTTTGAGGTAATTTAAAGTGATAAACTCATTCTGGTTCTAAAGCAGAGGCAAATCTTGTTAAATCGAATGCTTGTTAAAATATACTACAATACACTACACTATACTACAGGTGCCTCAAAATTTAAATGATCTAAATTAATTAAAACGTATTCTTTAATAATGGAGCTCTTTAGTTAGAATTAGCATTTATGCTAAGCACCTATTTTTGCTAAATGTACACTCAAAAACAGTTACAATATCATCTAATGCTGATACTGATCTATGCAGCTTTTACTGAAATGAAATAATTACCTTTGAGGTAATTGTGTATTTCCCATTAAAGAAAAGTGTATTATATTTTGTATTAGGGTAAAATATTACTATACTACTAATATACTACTGTTGAATTATAACTAATATCCAGCAGTGACTTAAGTTGCAAATCACACATAAATAGACACTGGGTCACTACATGTAACAAAAATAAAAAGCCAGCAGAGGGCAGCAGAGATTAATGTGAAATGTCCAGACAAATTTACCAGGATTTTTCATTTCCTAAATAAATGAGTCACTCAGACATACAACTCAATAAAATAAAAGTGGCTATGGATCCTATGTAAACCTTTTAAAGAGGGAGTGTGTCAATAAGTCTGTGCTCTCTGCAATCTATTTAGGAAAAGAGCACTGATTCACATAATTTATTTATTCAGATCCAAATACTGAATTTTGATTTCCATGTAAATAGATAAAAATCAAATTAGATTATAATCATGTGCTTACATTAAAAAGAAATCCTGTTTGACACAGTGTGCTCCAAATAAAGTGTTTTCACTAATAAAAATGATTAGAACAAATCTTCTTTGTAAGCAATACTTTGAATTCATAATAACATGCTTCTCAGATATATATTAAGTTTATTGATGTGTATCTATAGTCAATAATAACCAAACAACAGCTAAACTTTTGAATTAAATTTATTGTGCTATGTTTGTTACACATACCCATCTTTTACAGTGGAAAAGTACATATATATAGCACACACTTTCAATGTGTAACTCAGCTGGCAACAGGAATGCTGTCTCTCTTTCAGGAATAATATTTACATGTTTCTATTTGTCTGAATGAAGCACTTGGTGTCTGAGGCAGAGAAAACAGGAGTTGGTGTCAGAAGCATCTCGCCCTTTGAAAATGAAAACTAAATAAATTCTACAATGGCCAATAATTATATCATTGTTCTAAAAAAAAAAAATATATATATATATATATATATATATATATATATATATATATATATATATATATATATATATATATATAAAAGAGCTTTAGTTGGGTATAGGATGAAACTGGTGTGTACAGTCATAAAACAGTTCAGTCTAAGTGCTGATGTGAGTCAGGAGGCTCTGGGAATAGATCACAGATGCTCCATTAAGGATATCTTGCTGATTTATTCATAGTTGAGAAGCATGCAACGGCAACAATATCTGAAATTGTCCCATATTAACTTTGATAGTGACAGTGAGGAGGCTGACTAACCTGAGTGCACAGAGCAGTAGCAGTGTTTAAAATGAACTGTGAATTGCATACAAAGTTATTCACGGGTGTAAAGGAGTGACATGAGCATGCATGAGAGCAGTTCACTTAAGAGAGCACTGAACACTATTGACTTCCTGTCTCCTCACCAGGCAGGGTTTATGCTCTGCTTCACTTAAGATACAATTCAAGGCCTGTTTTTTAATGTCCACATTTAATTCAATGTCTGTCTGTCTTCACACTTGTATACAAGATACTTCCATAAAATCTTGAACATGACACTAAGCACAAATTAGAAGATAAACAGAACAAAATGAAATGATCCATGATGCACATTTCAAAAGCAGTATCAGGACTAGAGTGAATGTTAAGATGTGAAGTATGTTTCAGAGGAATGTCCCTTTTGACACTCAAGAATATTGATTACATTTCTTCAAATACAGCACAGCAAACAAATATTAAATAATTAATATTCTACACACATTTTGAATTGTTATGTCTTTAAAATCGTGATGAGAAGACACGGCCAAGTTACTGGGATTGCACAGGCAGTGAAGTTACTGCAGCAAGTTTCTATATAACTTGAAAAAAAAAAAAATTCATAAACTATTAAAGTGATTAAACCTCTGTTTGCATAGATACATTATAATGGCTCATTATTTGGGATTTGGTTATTAAATCTTATATTTAAGTTACTTTAAACCTGATGGTTTAATGGGTAAGTGCTGCAGTTAAATTCACGTTTATCAGGTGTCCTTAATACAAACTCTGTTCCACTTTCATGGCTTTTTTTTGTGTCTAAATTATAAAATAGATATGGTTAAAAAGAACATCTTACAAACTACACAATTAATATGACAAATTACAAAAATGTAAATATGTTCCTGTGCAGCATAAAATTATATAATTTCAATAAAGGGACAAATGAACCATAAGAACAAACATTTTTAGAAACATCAACCCTGGGAACAAAGAAATGGAGTGTTTGAAAGCACTGGCCCTGGTAACATAGAACCCTAAAGATGGAGCACTTAGGAATATGAGAACAGGGAACTCTAAGGCTCTCAGAACATTGCATTCTAGATACAGGGAACCGGGAAAGATAGACACCAGGATACCTAGCATACTTTGTATGTCTTGGAAACATAGACACAAGTAGATAAGGCCCTGTGAACATCGAACTGTATATACACAGATTTTTAGGAGCATGTAACACTGGCATTATTAGATTATAGACACATAGGGTCCTTGAAACAAACATAAAGGTACATTGGGTACTGGGAACATAGAAACACATATAAATGGCCACAGGAACAAAAAACTGTATACAGGGTCCCTGGAAACTAAGTCGCATTGGGTTTCTGAAACGTGGATATGGTTCTCGGACCATAGAGACCTTAAAACCTATAATGAACTCTAGATATACAGCACTATGGGAGCAACAATGACATCACAGAATTCTTTATACATACATGATGAATAATGTCAGAATCTTCTCAGATGTTCTGAGTGATAAATATGTTACAATCAGAAGTCGTAAACCTCCAACTTGACACTCAGCCATGAATGCAGCATTAGAACCAAATCTTAATAAAAATCATCAATTAATTGATATTAATAATATGGTAAACACACACACACAACAAATATCTACATTACAGAGTGCATGATCTTCATTAAGAGGCAGCTCTAGCATTAACACATATTTACATCCTGACAACTTTTCAGGACACATCTGTCTAAAGTACTGAATGAGCAACACAATGTTCACACAAAAGGACGACAAACTAACAGGCGAGCATTTTTTTGTACGTAAGTGCAAGTCACAAAGTCAAGCAAATAGCAAAGATCGTTAGCGTCTCTAGTGAGTAGCTAGTACAGCTTCTAATTAGCCAACAAAGCTAGTACAAAGCCAAGCGCATAACGTAAACAACTAGATTTCATCCTGACTACTGACTTATTTAAATAGTGTTTCATAAGTTAGCTTTTGGACGTGTAGCTTCAACCATTTCTCATTGAAAATAACAAAACAATGCTCGACAGGCCACGCCCACAAGTGACAAACTACATACAAGACTTCTGACTTGTTTTTCTTGTTAGTTTAAACATAGTGTAACTTTATCCTGCATGCTAACATTAATGTGAGGAATGAATGCACATCAGCAGAAAGAGCTTGTCTTTAAAAAAGGTTGCATATAATGACTGAATAAACTGTTTTGATAAATTATTAATAAAACCTTTTTTTTTTTAGAATTATATATTTCTGCAACAGCATGTACAGTTACAAATCTTTTCTTTAAAACTCACGTTGGTCACAAAGTAACAAGATTCATGCATTTGCACATGAGAAAAGACAATTATTAAATAATCATTGCATATTAATGTGCAAACTTTGTTGTAGATATAATTAGTTAGGTATGAATATGGTGAGCTGTAAAGTAACATTACTTAAGTAGGTTTTTTAAAAATTTATAAATTTTCCGAACAAGCATCCAGATCCAGGATGTTTTTCCACCTCACCTTTTGTTTTTTTACAGACTTTTTTGCATAGACTTTCCACACCCTAATAAGTATAAAGCGCTTACTAAAAACTAATACTTGAACTTTACTGAACAAACAAAGTGTACGAGATATTTTGGCTTTATACCAAATAAAATAATTATTTTTAGCTGTTTAAATATTTGCCTTCTTTCTTTTGCCTACTTATCTTTCCATTCCCTTAATATTCCTTCTGTAATGTTTCTATCTGCAACTTTTCTTTTCAAAAATGAAGGTTTGTCGGTCATGGAGTGCATTATGCATGCTGTAGAGAGCATATTTCTGTGATTGGGACAAATAGTTCTAAGAAATAAAAATTTAATATAATAAATATTTGTGCATGAAGATGTCGAAGTTGAAAATGACCTGCCAGTATGAGAAAAATAAATATACTTTCTTTCGGCTTCTCCCATTAGGGGTCGCCACAGCGGATTCTCCGCACGTTTGATTTGGCACATGTTTTTATGCTGGATGCCCTTCCTAACGCAACCCTCCCCCAATTTATCCGGGCTTGGGACCGGCACTGAGAGTGGCTGTGGATGGTTCCCTGACCGGGGATCGAACCCGGGTCGCAGCGGTGAGAGAAAATATAATATGAGAAAAATAAATAAATCAGAATATTGTGTCTTCTTAAATTAAGAACGTGAGAGTGTTATCACTAAAGCTGCTAATATCTGTTCTGTAAATAACATACATTGACATACTGTACTAATATAAAATATTTCAAGCGATTACAACTAAAATAAATGATCAAACATTAATTCTCAGTTGACAGTAACATTTACTGCTAAGATAACAAAGTAGCCGAGAATGTACAGGTGAGAATGTATATTGTATAATGACTAGAATTATTTTCATTGGAAAAATTCCCAATCTTTTTTCAAATGGTTTTAAAAAAAACGATCAGCATTATAACGGTAAATAACGGAAAATAACGGTAATAGGGATAATACACAATGTGTTTAAAAAAGAAAACGGTTCTCCCTAACTCTTATTACTCTTATGAAACAGTAAAAACAACTTTGATGATAAGAGTATTGTTTCAAGTAATTGTTGTACTTGAATATTATTTTTCTTCGAAAGGCTTTTAAGTTATCTGCTACAGAAATGCTCAAAAGTATCAAAAATGAAAAGTTTCATCTTGTTTAAAAAGTACACACCAGTTTTAAGGACACCTGATAAAGCTTATCTTAAAAAAAAAAAAAAAAAAAAAAATTAAATTTATGCATATTTTTGTGGTACAACTTATGGATTTATGGCTACAGGGACTTTATATAAAAAAAACAAAACAAAACAAACAAACAAACAAAAAAAACCCCAGACATGTTCAGACACATACTCACAATCTCTTACACACAGCTGAAGGTTATTGGCCGGTAGTCGTTAATAAACAAAGAACAAAAAAACTAAGGATCCTGCATGGCTCAAGAGAACACATGCGCAGTATTTTAAATCAGGCCTCCAGGTAGCAACGAGAGGAGGTTGGTGGAAACCAGTTCCTTTTGCGAGGACAAAAGAGCTCGTTTTACACATTCTAACATCCGCAGCCAGCGGAAAAGACTCGGAATAATAAAAAGACAATATGCATTTCCCTCAAAAGGCCTCTCTTTCTTTACACTTTAAAAAAAACAACAACTGAAATTGAAACCTAGAGCACCGTAGAGAAATCCATCTCATTACCTGCACAAGAAACTCTGAGTTAATAACTGCTGCTTTTCTGGGTGGGCTTTTTGACCCCTTGATATTATTTAAAATAACAAGGGGACAAATTTTCCCTGGAAGGTTTGACGCTTCAGAGCTCTGACTCAGTTTTCTCTGTGAGAGGCTCTGTTTCGGAAGGATCGTCCTGGGGGAACACGACGTAACATAGCTTCTGGCCTATATACGTCACACGCTCTGGAAATAAACACACACACACACACACACACACACACACACACACACACACACAGGAAAGTGAAGCAGGATGAAAATTTGCAACTTTCAAGATAAAAAAACACAAGGTATGTTTCCATACACTAAAACACTACGACAAGTGTATATAAGTATACTCCATTATTCTCACTCAGCACGTGTAAATCTACAAAAGAAGAAGTGAAAATGTGCTGAGTAACTGCATTTAATGATGTTTTATGTCAGTTATGAGAAAGTGCTTTTACACTTGATACTAATTATTTTTTTTTACTTTGTTATTGTACTTAAGTAATTTAATCCTTAACTACGTTTTAATGTGTAATATCTTATATTTTTTGCTCCAATACATCTTAGAAAAACATTTTGAGTTAGTGTGGAGTAAGGGTACTTGCACTGTAAATATAGAAAACTCGTTGATGTGCGGGAAAACGGACTATTAAACTGCATCAGTGACTAAAATAAATTTGTTTATATATTTGTACTTTTACTTTTGAAACTTAAGTAAATTCAAAAGCAAGTACTTTTGTTCTTTAACTGAAATGTAAATCGATGTTTTAATTTACTGGAGTAATAATTAAGCAGGCAATTTGTAGTGTAACTTGAACGGTAGAGGAATGGTGTACTTTGTCTAACACTGACTGTTAACAAAAAAAAAAAAAAAAAAAAAGCAGGTTAACATCTATTATTTAACATATATTATTACATACTACAGAGATAATGAAGAACTTTCTTTGAGAAGAAATTTTTTCAGTTGATGGCATCTGACTGCAGTCATGTTTTACTGCAATCCTAACAGTTCTTGCATCACTCACCCACTGCACTGTAGATCCAGCGTGGCTTTTGTGACCACTGCACTCCGATAAAATAAATAGGGACTCCGGTAAGCATGATGACCAGCCCCATCCCACACACCACAGGCTCCGAGTACAGACTGAAGCACAGCAACACGGCCCAAAATACCAGATAACTAATGGGAACCAGCAAATTCACCTGCATGGACACACACACACACACACACACACACACACACACACACACACACACACACACACACACACACACACACACACGCGCACACACACACACACACACACAAAATTTATATATAATTATATATATTATTATAATTAAATGAGTCTGTTGTGCAATAAAAAGTCATGAGGAAAAAAACAAAGCAGCAAAGAACCAACAACAAAAATAATAACACCATGACCATAATAACAATAATATCTATTTAATAATTGATTATATCACTCCAACCCTGTATTTATTGGTTAACATTAGGGCTGTCATGAAAACCCTGTTTATTGTTGATCATGTAGTGGAAGAGAAGAGTTGAGTTGCTTAACCAAGTAGCCGGTTGTTTAATTTTTCTTGTATTATTGTTAATAGTATACAATAGTAGTATATAATAGTAGTATACATGTGTTGAAAGTAAAAAAAAAATTGTTACTGGATCTTTTAAATGCTCTTTCCTCAAGAAAACATTTTAGATTTATTACGCTACTCCTGTTTGGCCCTAGACTTAAAAGATGACGTTATCAAAAAAACAACTTATATTTGTAAGTTGGCTCTCAAATAGTGGAGGTAGAAAAAGGAGAACCATGACAAAAATGTACAGGAAGTAGAAGTTGTGAATATCTGTATGAACACACACAAAGCAGAACCTAGTGGTCTTTGGCTTTTTTCGATTCGGGCCATTTACGTATTTACCACAAACTCCAGCCTGTGATTAATATATTTCTGAACTATACACAAAATTTAATCTGCTAAATTGGTTTCACGTGTAGCTGAGAGCACTGCTGAAAAATCAGGTGTTTTAAGGCCTCTCACCTTAATTGGTCTGACGAGATTGGGTTTCTTCCAGCGGTAGAAGAGCAGGCCGGCAATGGTCACGCCGTATGAGAGGTAGTTTATAAAAGACACATAGTTGATCAAGTTGTGGGTTTCGCCAATACAGAGAATGATGATGGTTGCAGTGCACTAAAAGAGAGAGACTTTTGTAATATAAAACACTTTATTTGATATGTATCAATTTAATGCACCTTGATGTTGAAACTTCATATTGATGAACTTTCTTATAGCTACTATTTCTCTTGTTATGTAACCCTCCACTAAATTGCTATATAAGAAAGTTTGTCAGTAAGTCTTATGGACATGGAGTCTAATGGAGATTACACTTTTAGTTTTTTTGTAACATGACAAACTGCGTATTTTTATTAATAGCTGCCACATTGTAAGAAAGAAACCGAACTAATTTGTTTCATGTACGATGTATTGAACATTAAATGCAACCAACAAGAAATACAGTGAGGAAAATAAGTATTTGAACACCCTGCTATTTTGCAAGTTCTCCCACTTAGACATCATGGAGGGGTCTAAAATTGTCATCGTAGGTGCATGTCCACTGTGAGAGACATAATCTAAAAAAAAACCCAGAAATCACAATGTATGATTTTTAAACTATTTATTTGTAGGATACAGCTGCAAATAAGTATTTGAACACCTGTCTATCAGCTAGAATTCTGACCCTCAAAGACCTGTTAGTCTGCCTTTAAAATGTCCACCTCCGCTACATTTATTATCCTAAATTAGATGCACCTGTTTGAGGTCGTTAGCTGCATAAAGACACCTGTCCACCCCATACAATCAGTAAGAAGCCAACTACTAACAAGGCCAAGACCAAAGAGCTGTCCAAAGACACTAGAGACAAAATTGTACACCTCCACAAGGCTGGAAAGGGCTACGGGGAAATTGCCAAGCAGCTTGGTGAAAAAAGGTCCACTGTTGGAGCAATCATTAGAAAATGGAAAAAGCTAAACATAACTGACATCTCCCTTGGACTGGGGCTCCATGCAAGATCTCACCTCGTGGGGTCTCAATGATCCTAAGAAAGGTGAGAAATCATCCCAGAACTACATGGGAGGAGCTGGTCAATGACCTGAAAAGAGCTGGGACCACCGTTTCCAAGGTTACTGTTGATAATACACTAAAACGTCATGGTTTGAAATCATGCATGGCACGGAAGGTTCCCCTGCTTAAACCAGCACATGTCCAGGCACGTCTTAAGTTGCCAATGACCATTTGGATGATCCAGAGGAGTCATGGGAGAAAGTCATGTGGTCAGATGAGACCAAAATAGAACTTTTGGGTTATAATTCCACTAAAAGTGTTTGGAGGAAGAAGAATGACGAGTACCATCCCAAGAACACCATCCCTACTGTGAAGCATGGGGGTGGTAGCATCATGCTTTGGGGGTGTTTTCTGCACATGGGACAGGGCGACTGCACTGTATTATGGAGAGGATGACCGGAGCCATGTATTGCGAGATTTTGGGGAACAACCTCTTTCCCTCAGTTAGAGCATTGAAGATGGGTCGAGGCTGGGTCTTCCAACATGACAATGACCCGAAGCACACATCCAGGATAACCAAGGAGTGGCTCTGTAGGAAGCATATCAAGGTTCTGGCATGGCCTAGCCAGTCTCCAGACCTAAACCCAATAGAGAATCTTTAGAGGGAGCTCAAACTCCGTGTTTCTCAGCGACAGGCCAGAAACCTGACTGATCTAGAGAAGATCTGTGTGAAGGAGTGGGCCAAAATCCCTCCTGCAGTGTGTGCAAACCTGGTGAAAAACTACAGGAAACATTTGACCTCTGTAATTGCAAACAAAGGCTACTGTACCAAATATTAACATTGACTTTCTCAGGTGTTCAAATACTTATTTGCAGCTGTATCACACAAATAAATAGTAAAAAAAATCATACATTGTGATTTCTGGATTTGTTTTTTTAGATTATGTGGACATGCACCTACGATGACAATTTCAGACCCCTCCATGTTTTCTAAGTGGGAGAACTTGCAAAATAGCAGGGTGTTCAAATACTTATTTTCCTCACTGTACATAAAAAGCAAAAATTCATTGTTAATTACTAAATGGAAAGTTGTAATAAATGGTAAAACGCTGTGATGTAAGAGAAATAAACCTCTTCAGAAAAATAATCAACTGGATGGGAACAGTGACACTGCTTCATCACACCAATGTTGTGTAGTAACAATTTTCTTCCTTTCTTTACTTTTCTTTCTTTCTATCTTTTTTAGACTGAGATTGTGAGATTACTGATCGTGGTGTGTGATGTTAGATTATGAATTCTGATGTGTTTTGTAAGATTATGGATTATGGTGTGTGTTGTGAGTTTACTGATCACAGTGTGTTAGATTATGAATCAAAATGCTGTAAATTTGCAGCCCTGGGTGTTTGTATTGAGATTATGAATTATGGTGTGTTTTGTGTAATTCCCGATTGCTGTTTATATTGTGAGATTACAGATTGGGGTGTGTGGTGAAATGACAATTTAGAAGGAGTGATCAGATTACAGACTGAGAAGTGTGGTCTAAGACTACACATCGTGGTGTGTGTTCTGAGACTACGGAGTGTGTATCATGTCTCTTACACAAACAAGCAGCGCTGGGATGGGTGTGCAGTTCTTTAGATGGATCATAGCCAGCAGGTAGGGCAGGTGTCCTTCTCTTGCTCCGGAGAAACATAACCTGCACAGAACAGATAATCACTAAGCAATCCCACATGACATCATCTTATGAAACAGTCTGCTTCAAGCTTTTAGCCATGGCACTGTGTTTACCTAGAGGACGTGAACAGGTATCCATTAATCCCACCAAATGTGGAGAGTGCCACAGAAATGGGCATGACCCAGGAGAACATCCCCAACAGCTTCTCACCAAATGTCTGCAAAACACATTAGCACACTTAGTTGAAGTGTTTAACTTGTTTGCCTGACCAACCGTGGTCATTGTGGAAAGGCGTTGAGGGTCATTTACCACGGCAACAGCATTCGACGCAAGCAGCTCCTCTGGGGTCATGGAGGAGAAGTAGGCAATGTTGGTGAGTGTGTACACTAATGTGACCAGAGGAATAGAGACATAGATAGCACGTGGCAAATTCCTGTACAAACACACAAGCAAATTCACAATTAACTAAATTTGTGTTTTTAATGTTTTTTAGGTTTGAGTTTAATTTTTGTTTTGCAAAATGATGTGCTTGCTCTTAAACTATAGCATTGGAAATGTAAGATAGTGGCAATAATATTAATACTACACGAGTTTAGTTCACTTACAACCACCATATTATCTCAGAGATAGTAACTTCAAAAAAGACTTTAAGATCTGCCCACTACACAAGCTTTTGTAAAAAAAAAATACATTACAATAATTATACAATTATTAGTGTGAAACTACACAAAATATTCTTTTTTTTTTCTCGACTCACTTGCGAGGCTCCACCACCTCCTCAGTGACATAATTGAGGAAATTCCAGCCACTAAAGGCAAACGAGGCCTGCAGAAAAGCCAGAGCAATCTGCCCTACTGAAGGATCTCGGATAAACTCGAATGCTGCTTGAGGCTCCAGAGCATCATAGTGCCCTGTGGATGAAGATGATTTATATTAAAGTTAGGTAACTTTTTTTTTTTTTTTTTTTACTTCCAAACAATATCAGCTAGGCAACAAAATAGGACAACATTAAAACATTTCCAGCACATGAGAAAATTATAAAACGTTTATTGCAATATTTACAGCATGTGCCACATGTTTAAATCATTTTAAGAAAAGTTTTATTTTTAATTATGTTGTCATGTTGTTGGTCAAAGTTATTGTCTTTTGCAACCTCCATTACAGCGGACCAAAAATATAAACACATTTACATATAATAGATCACAAAGTGGTGATGGTGATAAAGTGTTTAATTCCACTTATACCACAGTATCCATTAAAAAACAATAATTTGTAAATATGTAATGTTGTGGAATGTTTTAAAAAAGTGACCTCCTTTACCCACTTATGTTATAGCAGCTATAACCAATTATCCCTTTTTATCTCTCTTAAAGACGTTAGAATTTAATATTAAAATGTAGACACAAAAGCAAAATCACTGTATCTTACACCTTTGTTTTATCTGAGAATATAATGTGCCCGTCCCTGTGAATAAGCTGTTACTATCAAAACAATAACACATTAACATAAGTGTGTGGTTTGCAGCTGCACTACTGCGAGAGCTGCTGTTCGTTCTGACTATTCATAATCCGAAAGTCAACACCATTTTGATGAAACGTTGTCGCTGTAACCATCACTTTTACATCTGCAACTTTAATAGAGATGACAAAAAGAGAGAAAAAAATGGAGCTTTGCAGGTGGAAGGTTAATCTGATAATGAACCATCTAAAGTTAAAAGCTTAGCTCTTCACCATCGCTAATCCTCTTATGTTATAATAAAAATTTGGACTATAATCAAACAGTCAGCCTGGATTATCACAGTCACGCAAGTAATGACGTGCTCAGTTTCCTCCTCTGTCTGAGAGAATCATTCATCTGAACAAACAAAGAGCCTTCAGAGATATTTCCCATTCTCTATTTCAGTGTCTCACAAGGCTGTTCAAGGTCATGGACACATGGACAATACAGTGATTTAGAAACACCTGTTGATTATTATACTAGAAGTTTTATTTCTTTAATAAACAGGTTGGCAATTATGTCTTTTATTTATTAGGTAAATCCAAACATATAACCCTGTAGAACCCCGTATTGTTTTATAAAAAATGTATAATGTAAAGATGTATATATAAAATGTATAAAATATTTTTACCATGATAATCAATCATTTTACCTTTGCGGATGTCTTAGTGAACCATCTGCAAAACGATTTGTCAATTTCTTGTGTCATTGTCAATAAAACTAGTTTAGATTAGATTAGTTTACACATCGGCTTGTTCTGAAATTGGATTGTTCTAAATACCATATTTTCCGGACTATAAGCCGCTACTTTTTCCCCACTCTTTGAACCCCGCATCTTAAACAACGAAGCGGCTAATATATGGATTTTTCCGGGTTTTTCCCGGTTTCACAAACTTCAAGCCAAAAAACTGAGCCCCATAACATTAGACCAATTATTGGCGAATGGGTTCAGGTGAATCATAATTATGGATATGGTTCCTCTGACGTTTGACCTGCCGCTCAATCGGACTGTCAACAGGAAATG
Source organism: Silurus aristotelis (assembly GCF_946808225.1). NCBI lineage: Eukaryota > Metazoa > Chordata > Actinopteri > Siluriformes > Siluridae > Silurus > Silurus aristotelis. Next base: position 11,810,066 of record NC_139582.1, read on the forward strand.
TGAATCATTCGTCATGCTGAAAACAACCGGGCATGAAAAAAAACGCACTTCACCTGTGTTCTGAGCTGCACGGCATCGGGAGAAAAGCTTCACCGATGGTGATTTTTAAACGCACGACGATGCCAAAAGAAAAACTCGAGAGAGAAATTGTTGTGAAAGGAAGGAGGAAGACAGTGAACAATGACTTTCTTGGTAGGCTACTGTTTAGATAGTCTCTCATTAAAGCCTGTGTAAAGTTCATTAGTTTCAGTGTAGACACCTGCGACTTATAGACAGGTGCGGCGTATTTATGTTCAAAATGAAAATCTTTCTAAAATTCAGTGGGTGCGGCTTATATATGGGTGCGCTTAATAGTCCGGAAATTATGGTAATAGTGGCATAAAAACTGCAGATAATTTTGTAAATATATTAATTAAAACTAATTTTATTAAAGCTTAATTGGAAATAAACAAGAAACAGCCTATGATTTTAGTCTATACATGCATGATTACCCAGATTTTTTTCTTTTTTGCTGACATGTTTCTTTGCTCCAGTTCAGGACACGGCTCTTATTAACTTAATGTGGCCCTAATAAAGATTATATATAAAAAGAAATCACGTGTTTGAACTCAGTGATCCTTCTAATGCTGCTGACCTGTAGCTAGAAATGCATGTGAAATGGAGCTATAACATCTGTTTGTAGTGGCAATTGACACACACACACACACACGCACACACACACGCACACACACACATACCTTTGCAAATTTGGACCATGCCCACTATAATAATCAGAACAAGAGCAAGCAGTTTCCCAATGGTGAAGAAATCTTGGATGCGTGTAGCCCAGCGAACACTTGAGCAGTTCACCCATGTCAGCAGCACTAAAGCAGAGAGAAAGAGAGAGAGAGAGAGAGAGAGATCAAAAGTCAGTTTAATTCAGGTTTTATTCATGAAGCAAATAAGAAACAAACAAGATCAACAGTGGCTGAGCCATAGTTCTGTAAATAACATCACATATCATTAAACAGTTAATAACACAACACCAAGGTTTAAGATGGAAAATAACCAAAAAAAAGGTTCACACGTTAGCGAACTCACATTGTCATTAAACGCACACATGTAAAAACTGCCCTTCTCTATACACAAATAATATTTAGCTAAGCCATAATGACATTTTCAGTTAATATTTATAACAAAATTCAAGTAACCAACCAACCATCCAATCAATAAATCAATCAAACAAATAATTAATAATTCCACTCTCTACAGCAGTGTTACTGTCTGATATGCATTGACCCATGTTTTCAACAAATACAAATTTCATGACACAGACATACAAAACCTCTTATTTAGCTGGAGAGATGGAAGGGCTGAGGTGTACCCAATCCCAGAATCCCAATTTCTCATGAAAACAACCCATCAAGCAAAATGAGAAATAAGCAAAATTGTGGTAGAAGGATTGGTTGGGAAGAGACAGAGTCAGGATTGCCAGAAATCTTAATACTGATTGTGTGTTGCCAGAAAATGTGTTTTTTTTCCCCCTGTTCATTTAGGTACAACATACGTATTTTCTATTGAAATCATTTGTAATATTACACTTATAATAAGTCCTCGCACTTCCATAGTAAAAGATGAATAATCAACTGGATTCAGGAATCTGGTGCGCATGGCATCTTTCTGATTGTTTTTCATTTTTGCATTAGCAGACACTTCATGATTCCCTGATTCCCCAGAATATTAAACATGCTTTAAAATGTTGGCACCTTGATGAGTGCTCACAGACAGAGAGAACTGCTAGCTAAAATCATGTAGTGTGCATCTACTTTTGCAGTTACTCTTAAAAAAAAGTGTCCTGCTTAGTAACACCTCATTTTCACTCTCTCTCTCTCTCTCTCTCTCTTTTTTTTTTTTTTTTTGCCTGCTCCCAACTGAAAATTGTCTTTTAGGAAACTCTTGAATTTAGAAGCTCAGCTGTGACCCACAATTTGCTGGTGGATGAGCTTTTTAAAAGCATTCGCATTCCGCCAGCCATTAGGGCCGCTTCCTGTAGTATTACATCAAGGAAAAGTGCTGATAAAGTACTGCAGCACTGTTTCCTCAAAAAGCATTGTAATCATTATGTTACCAATGTGACCAGTGTGATGCTATCCTTAACATTTACACAATCTTTCAGGGTAATTTCTAAAATTAGATTTAGTGGGTCAAATTATCAAAAGGTAAACAAAGAAACATCAAATATTACAAATGCTGGAAAATCCCACATTTCTAACATGGCTCAGATTATCCTATCAAAGCTCTGAAGAAATTGTGTTTTACAAAGACAAGAAATAAACTTGAGCCACATTCTGCTTTCAAAAGAACCCATTGTAATTACAGCGAGCCTCTCAATGCAATTCAGAACAACTCCCTCTCTCTCTTTCTGTCTCATATTTCACTGTAGGCCAGCTTAAAGCTTTGTCGGTTGTAGAATTGAGTGGAATCACGTGTTTTGGGGTAATGCATCACAGTGCATGACGCAGTAATGGGAACAGCACAGCTAAATATGGCCATATGGTTAAAATTCAGGGCATAATATTCAGGGGAAAAATCACAGATACACTTTTACATACAGTATATTCTTTAGAAAACATCATGTGCTGTCCTGGTAATTCTACAGGGTTAATTACAGGAAGGAAGGAAGAACAGAAAGAAAGAAGACAGAAAGAACAAATGTGTACAAGAAGGAAAAAGAGAGAAGAGTAAAAAATGGTAGAAAGAAAAGAAGGAAGGAAGGATGAAAGAATGGAATGCAAGAAAGCAAAGGCTTGTATATATGAAGAAAAATACATAAACTGGGTAACAAAAAAAGAGTTTAACTTGTATGCACATGCATAATTTGTTGTGTAGACATGTGTATGTGTGCTCTTGTGCATGTGTTTTTATATCCTGCCGTGGTAGACAACAGCTCCAGTGGAGATCCGGAGTCTCCAGGGCCGGCTGGTGCAGTGAATCCAACAATGTGGCAAAGGACACTGGGTAAGGGGGACACGGCTTCCCCCTTCTCATCCATCACTGCCTGGAGCTGCCCGCCCACACACACACACATACACACACACAGAGCTGAGTGCATAGATGCTTAACAGGCACACACAAACCAGGAATTAGTCAGGATCTCACAACAAATTGCTTTCAAACAACAGCCAGATAAACACACACACACACACACACACACACACACACACACACACACACACACACACACACACACGTAGAGTGTGCACATTCGGTTAACATGCACCCCAAAACCAGGAATTAGTCAGGATTTCAAAACAAAACTGCTTTTAAACGACAGCCAAACACACAAACACACAAACTGCAAGCGGTGTTCCAGTTTAATGCTGCTGTTGTTCCTCAATTTGTTACCTCTCATGTGAATTTCATATGCCTGCCTGTTCATAAAAGGATACTGGTGTACCACTAAGTACCGAAAGATCAGTACTATGTACGCATAATTACTGCAATGTCAATCAGGTCAGTACCCCGAAGTAGTTTCAAGACTACATTCAAGACTAAAACAAACAATAACAAAAAGAACCACACAGTAGAGAAACAGGAATATAATAGATGTTTGGCTTAAGATTACATGTATAAATGTGTATTTATATGTAGTTAGCGGACACAGCATGTGCTCAATTTAGTCTCTGATGTACCTAAATTACACGATGTGCTTTTCTTGTGTTGTAGTCTGTCCACTTCAAGATTCAATGTGGTCTCTTCATCACAGATGTAAAGGTTATTCATTTAAATTTCAGTAGCCTTTCTGTCAGCTTGAACCAGACTACCTATTATCCGCTAACCTAAGAACTACTGAATGTTTTTTTGTATCAATCTGTGTAGAGCCTGTTGTCTGTGAAACTCACAGTAGATCGACAATTTTGGGAAACATGCTGTCTGACACCACCAACACCAGACTGTCTGAAAACAACAACCACATGGTGGACACTGAGACAAAACACAATTTCAGTGCTCCCGAGGACAAAAGGGAAGAATTAAGTTTTATCTCTTTGTCAATTGTGAAGTTTTAAATTTGAAATTATGATATTGATGGTCAACAATTCTACATCCTTCAATTGTACTAGAATAACATTTTGCCTCTTTTGTATGTCAATTTTCTTTTGCATGCTCTCATTTCGTAAAGCTCGCAGTAAAGATCTGAAAAGACTGGTCGCTAAAAAGAAACATTTCCTATGCCATACTTGCACGTGGATCCGCCAGGTGCTTCGGCTGGGTCCTGCTTCCTCCATTCACATCTCACTTCATTTTCCTCTGTGTGCTGTATCCCGAAAACGGAAGTTTATCAACAGCAGCCAAATGAAGTGAAATGAACTCAATGCTAATGAGAGGAGAATTTCAATGAAGCTCCGACAGTTCTAGTGTTTTTCCTGCCAAGATAGAGCACCACTCTGGCCAAAAGTGAAGAGGGATTTCCCAAAGTGGCTAATTGACCCATAAAACCTACAAAAGGCTCAATAAATGCAATGGATGAGATCGGCCTGGAAACTCTCGGTGGTCCCGGCCTGCCATATGGAAGACAGACTAGGGTCGACAAACAACTACAAATTAATTTCAAATACCATACCAGCTCAATTTGTGCCAATTATAACAAATTTATATTGGAATTAATGTAGGTGTAAGAGTGTCAATGTGCTATGTGTGGGTGTTGTGTAGTGTGAATATCTTCTGTGAGGCTGATAATGTGTGTTTTTTTGTAGTGTGTGTGTATATGGTGTATGCAAAGTGTGTATGTAGATGCTCTTTGTTTAGTGTACGCTGTATGTACAGAATGAGTGTACAGTATTTGTATGACATGTAAAGTGCGTGTGTGCTTTGTGGCTATGTGTGGTTAGTGTTCATATGTGTTTTGTATATTGTGTGGTTCAGCGTTCATGTATTGAGTGTGTGCTGCATCTGTATTGTGTGTTTGTACTGTGTGTATGTGTGTTTGTACTGTGTGTATGTGTGTGTGTGTGTGTGTGTGTGTTTGTGTGTTTGTGTGTGTGTGTGTGTGTGTGTGTGTGTGTGTGTTTGCTTCCAAGTGGACTGCTGTGAGCTGTTATCTCTCCCCGGTTTCAAACGAGTTGTTTCACCAGCCAAATGAAGTGGTTTCAGTGGGTGTGTGATGTGAGCACGTATGTGTGTGCGTTTGTGTGTGGCCACAGGCGCTGTGTGTAATAGGGCAAAGTATTTTGCTGCCTAGAATTCCTTTTATGCTGATACGGAAAATTAATAACAGACACAATAAAGCTTACGTGCACACTGTTACCATGACATCGCCTTTACCCGGTGCTAGCTGTCACTTGCTAACTAACTGGTCTAGTGTAGTTTACTGACTAGATCATAAGACTCATAAGAAGCATATTTGTGCTAACTTAATGGTATGCAGCTACAGTTTAGGTGGGGTGTTATGTCATGTTTACAAGGACTACATCAACCATATTTGCTGTTCTCACTTGAAGCAAAGTATATGCTATTTGAACTGTTACTGTTAGCACTCCTGGAATAAATCAGTCTTAAATCATTTACGTTTACATTTATGCCGTTTGGCAGAGGTCCTTTGTCTAGAGTGACTTACAAAGTGTGTTGAATTCTCTATCAACAGCCTGATTTTTTATTGCAGAACATATGTGTTACAGAGAAAAATTCTGTGGCATATGAATGTCAAAAAAGAGGCTATACAGCACACATTCCAGTACCCCACTGTTTGGTTAAGTGCTGACTACAGAAACATTCTTTAAGTGGTATGTCATGTTAAACGTGTACAGTGGAGAGTTAAACAGAGTGTGCAGAGTTTATATTCCAGCTTCTTGGAATATATTCTAGCTTCACAGACTTCTAAGTTGGCCAACATGAAGGGTTCACATACTCTACTGCTTTGCACTGATGGAGCACTGATGGTGAACATCAAAATAATCTACACCATTTGTTTACACCTACTTAGTGTGTATGTGTATAAAAAGCTAAATGGTTCAATAATGTGTAAAAAATGTATTAAATGTGCCAATACCTATGTCAGCCGGCCTTAACACTGACGTTGTGTCTACAGTTGCAGAAAGTAGGAAGGCAGTTACAATGAAAGAATAATATTTTTTTATAAACAACTGCTTTAAACAAAAAAATAAGATCTGTTTCTGTACTATATATCAGGAATACTATATATTCGGTGTCAACAAATGCTGTAATCAATTGGTTGGGCAAGTTATGGGTTAGTGTGACGGCAAGATAAAGAGTGCGTCCTAAGTCACCCAAGGCATGGGAGGCTTTTATACTAAACTAAACAAACCTACAAGTTATGCAAAGCGAAGCTTTGGTGTCATGGATTATGGTGAAACATCAGCACGGTAAGCAAAAGCTGTCTAATCCTCATCATGTGAAAATTTAAAATAGTTCAATTCAATATGTGGCTTTTGCATTTTTTAGAGTACATGATACATGAATACTTTGAATTGGGGTTTATATAGTTATAATAAGCAAAATATCTATTACATTTCTTTTTTTTAATCGAAGAAGAAGAAAATTGTCGTCTGATTAATCAATTTTCTAAATAATCAGCCCTACTTTATATCAATACTCTTGGTATTAATTGAAAGTTATGTGGAAGACCTAAAGTCTCAAACATTTCTATATAAGGAATAAAGATGAATAGATACAGCTGAGTGCATAAGTTTGCATCCCCCACAAAATATTTGCCTGTCCCTGCATTGTGTCTCAAATCGAATAATTATGTACTACCCAGGCTGCCACTTATGCTAAATAAGGCACTGAGTTTTAAAACCTCTCATCCTACAATCAAAAGTGTGTGACCAATGTAGCTCTCATTACCGCCGCTTACGCACATGCACCAAAATCATGCGTAAAGCAAAATGATCTGCAACAGAACAATATATCAAGATTAAATTGAGCACAAAATACTTGAAATAGATTTAATAGGCAATGTTATATACATTTTACTAAATTTAAGGTATTGCAGTCTGTTTATTCCACCAGTTAGGTGAGAAATGTTGGAGAATTGGAGGTAGCCTAGTGCAGCGTGTGTTGTGATAAACGCTTTGAGGTAGCTGGGTGCTGATCCATTATTGGGCCATGGGGTGGTAATGGAGCAATAGGTTAGTGTGGGGCAGTCGGCTGGTGTGGGAAAATTGGCCGAAGTGGGGCAATAAAGTGGTGTGGGACAGTGTGGATGTGTGGGACAATGAAATAAGTGTGGGAAAATGTAAGACGTTCGAAAACAAGTTGGGCAGCTGCGTTCTGTATCAGATTGCCCGCTGTGTTTTGATGTGTGTTAGTGTTATTTGTATGATGGTGTTCTAGTTGTTTCTTGATCCAGCTGCAGAGGAGTGGGACACTGAGTGTATATGTGTGTGAGTATGTGAGTGCACAAACATGACCTTGACACTTTTACTTAGAACATTCAACAGAAGAGGGCAAGAGTCTCTTTCCGCCTTTCTCTATTTCTCTCTGTCGCTATTTGTCTGTCTCATTATCTCTGTCTGTCTGCCTCTCTGTCACTTGCTCTCTTTCTGTCTGTCTTATTTTGTCTATCTTACTCTCACCTCCTTATTACTTTGCTGTTTTTCATTCGTTCTGTCTCACTCTCTCTATCTCTCTGATTCCCACACACATTTATGCAAATATACACAAATATTCAGAACATTTAAAACAAAGAGAATAGCAGATGAAGCTCTGAAACAGAAACAGAAATAATAGCCTCGACCAGCAGGTTGAGCGAGTTTCCGAAAACCCGCTTCTGTTTTTTTTAATAAACTCGGAAGAGTTTGTGAATATTAACTAAGACTTGGTGCTTCTTAAAAGCCCACTTTTCATTCTTCTATTATATGCATGGACAGCAGATCTCTGCTTAGATGGGTTGATCCCGACGGCGGTGCGTCCCTCAACCTCCAATTGCGATGCTGTTGACGCGACAAAAAACAATGTACAATGAGGGTGGCGCTCAAAGCCTGGTACCATTACAGAGGCTGACACTTGCCATGTGAGAATCAGGTGCTCTAATGCACTTGCAGCCATGTAAAAGCCATCACAGACACACTCAACCTGACCTTGTGTACACGCTCATTCACAAAACCCTAAACTTGACCTCTGGCTCTTTATTTATAGGTGGCTAGAAGCACTAAAGTGTGCTGTCAGGAAGTAAGAAACACATCAACAAAAAAACTACAAACTGGATAATGGTGTATGTGTAACTATTATATTTTAACACTTTTTTGTTTCATTTCTATCGATTTATTTCTAAGATTTTTTTTTCATATACTGCAAACAGTTTCCTTTTCGTCATATTCAATCATCAATACTAATAATTAAACTATAAAAATGTCTGGTGTATACTAATGCCACTAGAGTTTTGAATACAACCCTGGTGTAGATGTAATCAAACTGCATTTGCAAAGAAGATTCTAGGGCAGGCATCATAAAATAGTGGCCTAATGGATAAAAACAAGTTCAAACAGATTTAGATTTAATCAAATGAATAAAAAGTCATAAACAAACAAAAATAATGTCTGCACCTCAGTGAATCTAGGTTTGTAAACATTTTGTAGCAAACCCACTATTGTAATGTAATTACATAAATTTTTTTAGATTAAGCTGAAATCAGCTTATTACACCAGAAAGCTACATTGTTAGAGAAGCTTTTTTCACAGACTTTGAGATGTAATCCCTCATGGAATTATATGTAACTGGTCCTCCATCTGAAATCAGGTCGATGACATATAGAAAGAAGAAGTCTGTTTTTATACTAAGCCTTTAAAAGTTGCTTTTTACTTTTTTTTCAGACTATTTGATCTCATCCTGTAGTTATATCATTCTCAATATGGTGCTTATTATAGAGTTCTGCTGCCTAAAATAAAGTGGGATGCTGCCGGCCATAAAACTGGCTTGTGTACAACAAATAAAAAAGAAAACAGCCACACACGCCCCCTTCATACCTCCTCGTGTTCTTCAACTCCAGATCATGCAGGCCCAAACCAGTTGAGTCATAAGACTACAGCCCCCTATCCCACACCCACCCCCATCCCCCACCCCTACACACACAAACACTGCTACATGCACACACCAAACCTTCAGCAGTGTCTGCTTGACTGGTTTGATCCTGCCGTCTTGTAAATATTTTGACCCTAACGTGCGCCGTGCCAAGTTTGTTACTCAGCTGTCCAAGGACTTGAACTGCGAGGACACAAGCGCAAAGGCTGATGTGTGTGTGTGTGTGTGTGTGTGTGTGTGTATTAAACTTACAGATGCAGATAGTGGACAAGAGGCGAGTGGCGATAAAGGGAGGAAGGCAGTTGGGGAAAGCAGGCTGCAAAACGTAGTTTGAGAAAGTGAGAGCAATTACAGCCAGTGTGGTTGGATACATTATCCATACTGCACTCCACAGCAACAAGAACCTATAAAACAACAGAAAAACAACATATATAAATCATCATAATCATAATTTCCGGACAATAAAAAAGCCGCACCCACTGAATTTGACAAAGATTTTTATTTTTAACATCAATACGCCGCACCTGTCTATAAGCCTCAGGTGTCTACACTGAAACTAATGAACTTTACACAGGTTTTAACGAAAGACACTAAATGCAATATGTTGCGCTTCTATTAGGAGCATAGCGGTATTTTGGGAATAGCCTGCCACTGCATTCTTCCGGTATTACTGCGTGTGTGCAAGACTGAGGATTATGTCCTTTTTATTTTCTGATGCACATTTCTAAGTTTCTTTGACTAACCCATAACGCTTTTGCCAAGAAAAATAAAAAAGCATGAGTTTTGGAAATCTGTCTGTCCTTTTATCCCGCAAACATCCCGAACCATCTAGAGACGTACCAGTGCCATTTGGATCCCGCTACATGTGTGGAGTTTGACATTGGACCTCCTGGAGTGTTAAAGGCTCTGGCATGGAGAAGCTGATGCTGGATCTGTGATGATCACAAATGCTGAGCTTATAAAACTAGGAGCTACTGACCATATAGACTGTATAAGACTGCAGAAAGAACATCACTTATAATCTTATACTCCAGTACTCATGTTAGTTCTCACTCTCCAGTGTTCTGTATTGTTGAAAGATTTATGATCAAACTCTTGATGTCACCCAAATGAGGATGGGTTCCCCTTTTGAGTCTGGTTCCTCTCAAGGTTTCTTCCTCATAACATCTAAGGGAGTTTTTCCTTGCCACAGTCGCCACGGCTGCTCATCAGGGATAAATACACACCATTCACCTTCACTGTTCATTTCTGTAAAGTTGCTTTGAGACAATGTCTGTTGTGAAAAGCGCTATACAAATAAACTTGACTTGACTTGACTTGACTATATGATTTCTGTTGCAACTGAAGCTTTAGCGAGCTCTCCCTTCACCCAGACTCAACGCGCTACAACGGCTTGTATCTAAACAGTAGCCTACCAAGTAAGTCATTGTTCACTGTCTTCCTCCTTCCTTTCACAACTACAGTGGTACCTTGACTTCCGAGTGCATTAATATACGAGTTTTCCGAGGTACGAGCAGTGACTCGCCCAATTTTTTTGCTTTGTTACGCAAGCAAAAAATTGAGGTACGAGCTCGAGACGTAGTGTACAGGAGTGATAGTAAAAAACAAGTTTTCCCTCCACCTCCGTTTATCACCTATACCCCCCCCCTCCACACACACACACATACACACACACACACACCCCACCTGCGTTTTCGTTAGCTCAAATCGTTTCATCTCCAAGGAAAATACACTGAATAAAACCTTATTATATCTTTACATACTCTTATTATGTTTTTATACAAGATTTGTTATTTAGAAATGTGTTTTCCAATTTAATAACATGAAACATAAAAACAAGGTGTCATTTTGAGGGTTGGAACGGATTAATGCCATTTTAATTTTATTTTCAATATGGAAAACTGATTTAATGTGCGAGCAAATTGAGATACGAGCTCGTCTACGGAACAAATTAAACTCGTAGGTCAAGGTACCACTGTATTTCTCTGGGGAGTTTATCTTTTGTCATCGTCGTGCGCCACAGGTGGAAGTTTTTCTCTCGATGCCGTGCTGCTCAGAACACAGGTGAGGTGCGTTTTTTTTGTTTCCGTTCGGAAATTTAATTGGTCTAATGTTATGTCGCTCAGTTTTTTGGCTTGAAGTTTGTAAAACCGGGAAAAACCCAGGAAAAATCCATAAATAAACCGCTTCGTTGTTTAAGCCGCGGAGTTCAAAACGTGGGAAAAAAGTAGCGGCTTATAGTCCAAAACATACGGTAATTACACAGACACATACAAACACGTTTTGTATCTGTATAGAGTGATTTATAGTACAGTCTTGATGTCCCATATTTTAAACCTATTTTCTCAGGCTTTGTCCATACTAACATGAATTGGATAACAAAAAAATCTTGTCCCATTTTATGTCATTTTTTGGCCAGACCTTTTTGAAAAAATGCTCCAGTTCCAGACAGATCTGAAAACATACCCCAACTATGAGATCTTTCAGTATGTCTGTGTAGAAGTCCACTCTCGTGAGTCAGATGCTTGGTTTTTACGATATATTATTTTTTGGTTTCTTCAGTTATAGGCAAGAAGCACCCACTTCAACAGGAAGATACCTTTCAACTGACATTTAAACCTGATGATTGTCTGCAAATCAGTAAACTCGTAGCAGTATTAAAATAGCAGTATTGTGCATCACATAAGATAAAGTGTTACTTTAGGACTTTTGTACAATATACAGCAGCAATAGTGTGTGTAACATATGGGGATATCTGTTCTTGCAATGTAGTACTTATAGATATGAAGCAGAACATAGAATTAAGGTCAGTTGTCAGTTGTTGATGAGGGTGATTGCCTGTTCCTGTGCCTGGCAGTTTAGGTGAGCAAAGTTCTATAGCACCTGTCATAAGAGAGGGGTTGAAAGAAGTTGTGTCCCGGGTGTGAAGCAGGGGAGCACTGCTGTTCTTACTGTTTACTGCAGTCTGCTCCTGTCCTGTTTTGTGGCTGCTGCAAATGGATGTGCACAGGACTAAGTGGAACCTTAGCTGATACCACTAAGATGCCACTTTTTACTTTATTACCTTTTAATTTGTAATATCTTTATTTCTCATAAATGTCATGTACATGCTGTTCCTCACTACTTTGAAGTGAAGCTGCCTTAAAAAAAATCGTGAGACCACAACAGTAACCCCCACAGTTTTCACAAAAGTTTCCACAGAGTACTAAGAAAACTCTCACATTAAAAAAGGTATGATGTGCAAGAGAATGAAACATTAAATTGCTTCATGACTGAAATATACTTTACTAGATTATATACTTAAATACATTATAAAACACTTTTGTACTTTTACTCTAATAGACATTTAAATGGTGGACTGTTATTTTTGTTTTGTTATTACTTTTATTGAAGTAATAATTAAGCAGGTGATTTGTACTAAAAGTTCTTCATGCACCATTGACTTAACAGCCATGTGACTTGATTGTCACATTGTCCAAAATCTTGCTTTTCTAATAATTAATGAAAAAGCAATGTGCAGATTGCTGCAAGATTCTAAAGATTGTTGCCAGAAAAGTAAAGATTAAATTAAGAGACTAAAATAAACGGTTGAATTTTTAACCTTGAGGAATGAATAATAATCCAAAGAACATGAAATGTTGTAGTTGAAACATTCATTAATGCAAATGTTAAGTATTTTATGTTAATCTCCATACACCTGATGGCTACGAACTTAGAAAACAAACACAGAAAAATCCCCATACCCCACCAGTCCTCCAAAGATTTCTGTCACGTAGGAGTAATCTCCCCCAGATTTAGGGATGGTGACACCCAGTTCAGCGTAGCACAAAGACCCAAGAGCACAAATGCCACCACCGAGGACCCAGACGATGAGTGAAAGGCCCACACTGCCGGCATGCTCCAGAACCCCCTTTGGAGAGATGAAAATACCTGAGCCAATGATGTTACCTGCACAAAACAAGAGAGTAAACATAAATATTTATACTCTGACATTAAAAAAGGTTTCACTTTTGGTGTTATTAATGTATGTGCTATAGTAAAGGTGGATGACATGACATACCATTTTTAAGAAAAACATACATTTGTATGAAGAAGTGAGAAATACAGATGCAGCTGATTTCTTTGTCACCTGGTGATCTATGAAACCTAGAGACAGTGATAGTCATGCCAAGTGATTTTGTCACTGAGATCTGATAGTTTTCCCACATATATGTAACAGTAATTGAACAGATGCATGTGAAATTCAGTCACTGATAGAATGAATAGGATTATTCACTTATAAACTTTTTTTTATACAATGCCTCTGGGGAATAAACTAAAAGTAAGAACAAACATTAGTAGTGGCAAAAGTTTATGATTTTTGAATTACATTTTTTTGTTAACTGTGATATTCATTCATTCATTCATTTTCTCCCGCTTATCCGTAATTCGGGTCGCGGGGGCAGCAGTCTAAGCAGGCCCCGCCTCCGACTGCTGCCCAATCCTCACAGCACCGTCCCTTACGGTCCCTCCTGCAGGTGGTGAGCCCACGGGAAGTAACTGTTATATATTCAATTCATTTTTTATTTGTATAGCGCTTTTAACAATGAACATTGTCTCAAAGCATCTTTACACAGATAATGTGGTGATTCAAAGTGAATATGTTCTTTATAAGTAACATATGATCCTTATAAACAGGCATGAGTTTTTTAGATAGCATGGTCTATGAATATAGAATCCTTTTAATCATCTTTTAATCAACGCTAACTGTGAGGAAATGTTGTTTTATTCAATACATGACACATTCGTTGTATTCAGAGTTGAGTGAAGTGTGAGAATCAATATTAAGACCGCAGATATTACTATGGGGGTCAGTATTTGAGTATTTGTGTCTCCATTTTTACTGACTCTACTCTACTGAGGCACAATTTTAAATCCAACACTGTCTACATTGAAATGTACATTATGATATAAATTCACTCAAAAAAATGCTGTGTTGGTTTGGAGTCGATGCTTATGCAGAAAAAGACACTTCTATTACACTTCTAAGAAAATCCAACTTTAGCAATAGTGTAAAAAAAAAACACAGAAATATAACATTTTGTTTGTTTGTTTGATGTTTCAAACAACATCTGGAATTCTGTAATAGCTGCATATTGTTAAAAGTACCTTGGGAATGAACATATCACTGACTTAAAGGACCATTAATTCACTGAGCAGATCAAGTCTTCTATTCAGTCCGGTCTTTGAGACATCTCGAAGTTCGAAAAACTTTAGATAAACATGAAAAATATCAACAGAATGATGTGTTGAAATCAGGATTAAAGTCCATTGTGAAGTAAACCCTGAACTCCAATCGAACCCATTAGAAGGAGAATGAGTGTGTGAGATCTTCTGTCTGATAATGTCTCCTGCCAAGAATGAATTATGGCTCAACTTCATATAACATCATATGCTTGGAGGTTTATATTTGAATATTTGAATCAGAGGCAATACATTTCAGAATACAGCTGAAAATCAAGTTAAACAAATCTGTGAGTAGAAATGATAAAAATCACAGCAGAATATGGAGTCATGCTCCTCATGAATGTTTAGATCATTATATAAATAGCTAGTTTTAAAAGTTTTTTTTTAATTTTCTTTTATTATTATTATTTCTCCACGTGACCACATGATCAAGTGATGTTTCTGAAGGGCATAGTCATTATTTAATTCAGCCTTTTTGCTGTGGAAGAGGGCATACTGGGAGTAAATAGAATAAATGTGATTAGTCAAAAACACTTTGAATTAAGTGCACGCAAATAAATTCAAATGAATTTAAATAAATTGCAGGACATAACAGAGTTGTATTTTCTATACTTTTTAATTTGTTCTGTCTGTATATAAATTATATAAAATAATAATCTCAGAGACGCTGAAACCAAGTAAACAATTGCTGACAGCAGTACATTAAAAGTTGCACAAGTCAGCATAAAACGTGCAAGCTTTAGCCCTTGTTTATCAAGATAATACATTTACAACAAGGCGCCGGCGAGGCAGATTCCTGGTGTCAAGCAGCAAAATATATTATGGAAATTGACAGACATCACATGCTGCAAAGAGTCAACTGGCTTCTTTCAGGAAGAAATCAGGGATCTTCCTCCTGCTGTGTTTCTTGTGTCTTTTCTATTTCAGACTTTTATTAATCTTTCCAATGGCCTTTGATACACAGAACTCAGAAGCTACTCAGTAAAAAAGAAAAATACCACTTACCACATCCTGTCTGTGCTACAGTGGGGGGCACGGTAAAGGGCTGAGCATGAGTGAATGGATGTAAACATCACAGAGAGAAATTCAATACTGCATTAGATGATCTCAGCAATACTGCTCAGAGATGGAGCTGCTGATAAACTATTAAGGAGGGAAAGATAGACAGATGGATGGTTGGATGATGGAATAAATGAAGAAATATAAGAACAAACAAATAAAGAGATGTATTGCTGCATGACTGAATGAACGCATAGATGGGTAGAAGAATGGATTGGTGGTAGGTTGTTTGGTTGGTTTAGCAGACTGATGGAAGATTGACAGAAGGATAAGCAGATAATAGAGAGATTGATGGATGGATAAACAAGTTAACTGAGAATTAGTGAGTGGGTGAATAAAAGGACACTTGAATGAACAAATGAACAGACAAAGAAACAAACAAATGAATAAACAAATTACTGGACGGAATAAATTATAGGATCAAATGGAAAATATATAGATGGACGGATTGATACTTTTTAATGGATGAAATGCTTAAGAATAGATTGACAAATTACTGGATACATATAAATGAAACAATGAATGAAGACAGATGTAGACAGTTGAACAGATACATGAATTGGTGGAAAAAATAAATAATTGTGAACGGATGGTTGGATGATGGACAGATCCACGAACCCAAACCTTTTTTAAATTCTAGTATAGTGTACAGTAATATACATTCCATGGTATGCACAGTTTATTTTAGAAAGTTTTTCAGTATTTTACTGGTCAATTAATAAAATAACTTTTATATTTTAAGTCTATGAAAAAGTGAATATCTGTAATCCTTTGACCTCAGATAAAATCTGTGAAGGGTTTTAGAGGCAGAGCAGTCAGATGGGTAATTCATATGAGTGTAACAGTGGCAGTATGTGCAGAACATCTGAGTTCCCTCCGAAACGTATTAAGTGGCAGAACTTTATTATTAAACTTGAAAACAAGCTAGCAGCTAACGATAACGCTGTGGATTCTTTAGCATTTTATGTCCAGCTTCAAGAATTTCTCTTAAAAGGAGAAAATCCTAAAAATTGGAATGAAAGGAATGAAGAAATTTTTTGAAGTCTGCTGAAATAAGTAGAACCGTAGATCATATGTTTAGAAATTTTTATGTTAAATGTAAAACACCCCCCCCCCCCCCACACGCACATACACCTAACAAACACGGGTCTAACCAATGTACACTATTTAATTTAATTGTATTTAATCAGTTTAATTTGTGACATTTTAATTATTTACTCTATTTAATATAAAACAATAGTGTATGGCATTGATTAGATTTATACTATTTTATTTGTATTAAATATTAGATAAATATTATTTTACATAATTTAACCAAGCATGCATTTTATTTCAAATTATTTTAAAAATTGTAACTGTTCAACTGATCACAAATGTTAAAAATAATAAACAGCGTTATTAACAACCAGCAATTTTATGTTTTGCATTTCTTCCCCCTAACCGGAATGAAATTTAATCGAAGCGTGGCTTAAAAACCGAGGCACGATTTTGTGTACCGTTACACCAAAGTTGAATTTATAGTGCTACACTTGTTTACGATTACAACTCATCACCCTGTAATAGATGTGCAATAGATCTGTGCTAAACTAACCAATACAGATCTATAATGAGCTTCATAAAAATCTTTGATTAAAGATTATAGTCAGCTAATTACGCTATAGTAAATCAGGTACCAGAACTTTGTTAAAGGCATAATTTGTGTGCTGATAACATCAGCATGTCACAATAAAACCAGGCAAGAGCAATTTTTGTCTGTAAACAACCAAACACCAAAATGCTGGCTATGATCCTATTCAATGAGCTGCTTCCTTTTTATAATCTTTTGCCCCTCTGCTTTTAAAATTATTCATCCATATGTTTTCTGAATAGATCTTCATTTAAAATATGAAAACAAACAAAAAAAAGTTTAAAAACACATTTATTAATCCTTAATAAATTAATCCTTTTTATTCATGGTATTCCAACAAATGGACAATCCCTTTAACTGATTTTGGGAAAAAGTTCACATTTATAGGTTCTCATTTAAAAAAAATTTGCTGAAAAGGCTTTGCAACTGTTTTGACTAGTGTGAAACCTATATCTTATCAATGGATTGTTTGTAGGACAGCATGCCCTTTCACATGATAGGGGTAACACAAACAACTGTACATGTGTAGACATTGGTGCATTTGTGTATGTGTATGTGTATGATGTGCATAGGGAAATACCCTGCACTCAAAAAATGTCACACGTATCTTTCCTTTTTCAGAGGAAATCGATGTTTGGGTGTGGGAGGAAACAGTAAGAATGTAAACACTGAACTAAAGTACAAAAATCTAACTTTGACAAAAATCTAAACTGTTTATATCATCTTTATATGCCATGGTCTTGTTTTTAACCCTTTCATGTGTAATGTTCACACTAAGGGAGTGTTGTTTTTAGGAAAACCTGTTATTCGCCTCTAAGTCCCTCAAGATATTTACTGTAATTACTCTCGTGAGAATTTATCATTTTCAATGCAACATGTCTCTGGTATCTTATATGGTCTACACAAAATCCAAAATAATAAAAAAAATTTATTTTATATGTCAGACTCCAATAAACTCAATAATTACTGAAGATTGTCTCTCGTCTAACAAATGCAAATATTGCTTTTATTCTGTAAATTCTATTTATATTATAAATAGAATTATATTATATCTTTTTATTTTTTATTTTTTATTTTTTTTTATTATTTTAAACTTTACATTTTTAGTCCACATAAAGCAATTCTGTGTGTGGTTGTGTTAGTGGCAATTAAAATATTGATTTTACATTTTTGGCATTCCTACCCAAAAAACACATAATACACATAAAATTCTTGTGATATTGTATATTAGGTCAGTTTTAAAAGTTAAAAGAAGTTAGAAATGTTTTGAAATCCCTTAACCTTTAATCGGTCCTTGGGGTCTATATGACCCCAATCGACTTTTCCTTGATAAAAAAAAGGGTTCCCTTCATCTGAGTGGAATAATATTTTGTGACTTTTCCTACATAATCTATCTATACACACACACAAAAACTGGGCTTGATTCGGTTGTTCTGAAGGTATGTAAAAAAATTTTTTACACTTCTGGTCTTCGGGGTCAATATGACCCCACAATCAAATGAATGGGAAATGTGAAAAAAACTCAATATTTTTTCTTCATTTGTCAAAAAAAAATCTATAAATCCAGCATAAATCAGAAATTTAGATCATCATTTAAGTGATTTTTTCATAAAAAATTTATATTTCATATGCAAGCTTATGGTGTAGTTAAGGAATTGTGTGGTAAATAGGTACAAAAGTACTTCATATCTCCCAAAACACAGCATTAATAAATAGATGAGAAGTAAACAAAAAATATATATATATTATTTGTATAATTAAAAATGTATAATTTTTGTATAATTTCTCTATCAATTGTTGGGGTCATATAGACCCCAAAGACCAGATTTGTAAACAGGAAACGAAGACCTTATGAGGGTTAACTATGTGCATGAGTCATGCATCAGAAAGTTTTAACACAGATGATGGTTGCCGTAACTGATTATTTTTATTTCCATCAGCTCTGAGCCATTAATTATTCTCTAATTTAATGACCTGTTAATTTTAGGGTCAGACATGTGCCTGATCTGTTGTCCTTTTCTTGCTTGTACGGGTGACTATCCTGCTCTAAACTTGTGATGCTTCTCTGACAGACGCCATCCTTCTACTTCTCAGCCTTCTGACACATTAAGACTCACTCTTTCCTGGTTATTTATACCGAACCATTTAGAAGCATTTGTAGTAACTCAACATCTCCATTACGTTCATTCATCCTTGATTTCTTCCAGCCAACAGTTCTTTCTTTGGGAAATAAAGACGCAGAACAGGAAGGAAGCATTTGCTTGGACGGTTACTAGTGAACATGTAAGATTTGTATAGAATTAATGTGTCTCTCATTTCTGGCACTCAGCCATAAATTCAGAGGCTTTCTTTCACTTAAATGGACCTCAGGATGTTGACCTGCAGACCTGTGGATAGTCCATCAAATGTGGAGCCATTCAGATCAGGCATGGAAAACCCTGGCATGAAGCCTCCTGGGAATTTAAATAAGGAACCATACTGTTGACTAACAGTGCATAGGCTGTACTAAATGTACCTATAATTCTGTTTCTTCTCTCAGTCTAATTAAGCCAAAGCATAAAATCAAGAAGCTATGTTTGGTGTTGGACAAAACAAAACGCCATATCTGGCTGGGTAAAGCTCGCTAAGTAAAGAGAACTTTATTTGACTAGCATGGAAACATCCTACATTTTCACAAGGTGTTAAAAGATACAGCACCTGTGATACGTTTTCATGAAGGTCATTCAATCGCCGCCCTGTAACATTAACCCTTTGAGTACCTCAGCAGATTTCACTACTTACTAAACTTTCACTGCTTGCATGTAGTTATATGGCAAGCATATGGTTATATCATTATGGCTATTATTTTTTTTTTATCAATTTGAATATATTACATCTTTCAGACTTAACAATAATATACTGATTGCACTGTTTTTAATCTGCCTGAAAGTTACAATTTGCATTTCATTCGGTTTTAAGATGATCCGCAGGCAAGGAACGTGCATTAACATCATTATTGAGAAGCTCATTGCATATCATTTTTAAATGCATATAATTAGATTTGTTACATTTTATATCAATTTAACAATTTATATTACATGCTGTGTTCATACAGTACTTTTGATTAAGACTAGATTTTGTGTTTTATAAAGAATGCAAATTCATGCACCTATTTATCGAAGACTTATCAGCAAAAAAATTACAGTACCTTTAAATCCTTTTTTCTATTCATTTAAGTAACAGCTCACATGTAATGTCTTGCCTTAAAAAAATTATCTAATGATATGTAATAGAAATATCAAAAAATCTGATTATTTATAATGTTTACCAAGATGAAATAAACAGGTTTTATTTAGGATCCTGAAGTGATTTATATTTGAGAGAGCTCAGAAGCTTGAACTCTGTCGTTTGTTGAATTGGGGCCAGTAGCAACAGATGAAATGGAGAACGCTGTGATGTGTTTTATGATGCTCCCTATTTTGCAATGTTCCACGCAAGTGCCAAGAGATGTACTCTTTAAGATGCTACTAAACCGTAACCTTTTTTAGTTAACAGGTCTTTCATTTAGTCATTGAAAGATTTGGGGTTATTTGTTTTATAAAAGTTTGCTTCAGAATGTATCTTTTATCTAGAAACATTAAAAAGACTGGCAATTACGAATAATTTAGGGTACATGAATGCCCCATAAATACTTTTAAGAGTAAATCTTTTAAGGTACACTACATGCATCTCTAAAAAAGAAGCGTCTATTGGTACAAAGGTGTTCACCTCAGTTCCACACAAGACAGCAGGAAATTTAATACTGTGTTATTATGATGTTGTAACACCGTGTATTTATGCATAACAAACTGGGTATGTGTATCTTATTAGTATCAACCACCATGCAGTATAACAAAGAAAAAGATGAAGAGAGCACGTGTAGTCATACTACGTGTCTATGCACGTGTTGTTACGAGTTCACTTCCTCAGTAGTTGTAAAAACATATATAATAGTAATCCTAATAACAAACAATATAGTTTCGGTGATTGGACCGAAGGATTTTGTAAAAGCTCAAGGCCACTAGAAATTGATTTGTTCCTGCATTGGTAGTGTAAGTGATCTTTTTCTGCCCGGGTTGAGAGGAGACGTGGCGCGTGCACAAAAGTGCATTGAAGCCACGTAGGCGCTCTAGTTCAAGTACAACTTCCTAATGATGCAATACTGCTTAAGGATGAGAGAATGAGAGAGAGAGAGAGAGAGAGAGAGAGAGAGAGAGAGAGAGAGAGAGAGAGAGAGAGAGAGAGAGATGTTTAATTATGTTTAAATCAAGTTTTTTCCTTCACAAAAAACAGTGCTTCTTTATGTATAATAAGTATTATACTGTAACTATCTAAAAGCATGCACGAGCTTTAATGTGCATATGAATAAGACGCCTTTTCAGTTTAAGTGTGAACATGAAAAGTGTACAAATTATTTTTTTCCTGTCTCAGATTGAACACGTTGTGAATCGAAAGTAACTAACAAACAAACATACAAACAAAAACAGGAAACTAAACTTCACTTGGGGAACGCGCGCGCACTCAAACGCCGAAGCGAGCACGAGGAAAGGACGTACCTATAATAATAGCGCACGCGCTCATCAAACCGATTTCCTTCTTCAGTGTCACGCGGTCCTTCGAGACGCTTTTCTTGTCCGCTTCCGAATCCGCGACCGCGTCGCTTCTCGTACAGTTCCTCCGGGTCGCCTCGGTCCCGTCCATCCCGAACACTGTGTTTTTTTTTTTTATTAAAACATGCCCGAGTTCGGTCTCATATAGCGGGCGGATGTGCGGCGCGCTGGGCGCATGCGCAAAAGAAAGAAAAAAAAGACCGACTCTTGAACGCGCGCCAAGTCGTTCATCCTGAAGAGCGCGCGCGCGTTAACCTGACACCTGAAGAACACCTGTCTGCTCCAAACACAAAAACACCGGAAATGACGACGCGCACCGAACGGATTTGTTTTTTTGAAAAAAAAAAAAGTTAATAAACATTTATTTATTTATTTATTTATTTTTTACAATATACGCAAAACCAACTTTAGGGGGAATTAGCTGGATGCCAACAAGTCGTCAGATGACGTCATGGACAATATTCACTGATCTTCAAGATGTTTTCTTCACAGCTTTATTAAAATAAAATAATTTATTAAAATGTAAATAATAGATTCATAAAATATTATTAAAGTTTATAGAAATGTATATAAATTTACCTATTGTAAATGCACAAACTGAAAGAATGTAAAGGAGGATTCGAGAAATAGACACTAAAGAATATGGTTATGGATTAAATTACTCTTTTTTTTTGCTATAAATATGACCATAAAGAGAGTTTAGAACAATAAAGTGCACATGTGGTGAAATAATGGTGATTTGTTGTCAGGAGCGGTGATGATCAGCAGAATTGTGAGCAGTGATTGGTCATTGGATTTACACTTTGAGTGTGTGAACCTGCTATTATAACTCATATAAGCATCAGCTGTTGTGTGAGCTGTATGTAATACAGGACAGTCAGTAATGTTGGCATAGAAATGGCTAAAATGGTCGATTAAGAGGGAAAAAGTCACCATAACTAACCACAAAGTCTTTTTATTTTTATTTGATGGTCAGTACAAAACATTATTGTGTAGGTTTGGGATCATTATCTTGTTGAAAAATCCAGTATGAAGTTTGAAGCTCCTACCAGAGGCATCTGGGTTTAGAGCTGAATTATCCTGAAGCATAAATAATAATGCTATTAATAAACATTCAAACCTTCAGACCACTAGCTGTAAATCTTCAGTGCATTTGCCTTTTTCTCACCACACATCCTGATGTTCATGAGGCAGAATCTTAGATTTAATCTTTTCTAATGGTATGATTCATATTGTGGTTCAAAAGTAGTAAATAAATGTCTGAAATCTTTGGAAGTCTAAATGTTTAATGTTATTTTTTAACAATTATTTCGATAATCTATAGATATAACATGTCTATAACATGGACAAATAGTTTAAAATAGTTTTTCTTTTAATAATCCTTGGTGGTAGCAAAAATAATTGTTCTGAGAGACAATACTCCTAACTTTCATTAGTAAATTAGTAAATCATTAGTAATTAATAATTTTTAATTAACAATAATTAATTCATTACACTGACAGTGCTGTGAAAAAATCAGATTTTTAATTTCTTGGCATATTAATCACACCTAATTACTCAAGCAAATTTTTAAATATAGAGTAAATACAAAATGGATTTTTTAAATTATGATTTCATTTATTAAGGGAAAAAATTTGTCCAAACCTGCCTGGCCTTTTGTGAAAAAGTAACTGCCCTGCTAAACTTAATAACCGGTCGTGCCACCCTTTGGCAGCAACAACGGCAATTAAGCATTTTCGATAACTAGCTCATTACCTTTCACATCACTGTGGAGGAATTCTGGTCCACTCTACTTTGCAGAATTGTTTGAATTTAGCCAAATCGGAGTATTTTTTAGCATCAATTACCTGTTTAAGTTCATGGCACAGCATGTCAATCAGATTTAAATGCAGACTTTCACTAGGCCACTCCTTAATTTTGTATTTATTTTTGAGCCGTTCAGAGTGGTGTGTTTCGGGTCATTGTCCTGCTGCATAGTGTGCTTGAGCTTAATGGCCGAACATTCTCCTTCAAGCAGCCCCAGACCATTACACTACCCCCTCCATGTTTGATTGTTGGTATGGTGATCCTTATATGATATGTTGTGTTAAGCTGTGTTAATGTTAAGCTTTTGTCTAATCAGTCAAAAGAATATTTGCCCAAAAGTCTTATTCAAGATGGTTTTCATGTTTTTAGTCAAATGTGATTAACGTTTTTTTTTTGCTCAGCAGTGGCTTTCGACGTGGAACTCTCCCCTATTTCTCCCCTTTTTATAAAGTTTAATCATGAACACTGACCTTATCTGCAGCAATTGAGGCCTGCAGTTCTTTAGATGTTGTTCTAGGTTCTTTTACTAGCTCCTGGATGAGTTGTCGTTGCAATCTTGAAGTAATGTTTGTAGGCCCGCCATTCCTTGGAAGGTTCACCACTGTTCCAAGTTTTTTTCATTTGTGGATAATGGCTCTCACCATGGTTCACTGGAGTTCCAAAGACTTGGCTTTGTAACCCTTTTCCAGATAGATAATTGTCAATTACATTGTTTCTTGTCTGTTTTTAAATTTCTTTAGATTACGGCATGATTTGTTGCTTTTTGAGGTCTTTTACTGTGCTTCACTTTGTCACACAGATTTTATTTAAGTGATTCAACAGGGATCGAACTAATTAGACCTGGGTGTAGCAAGTGAAATTTAACTCAGCTTTCTAAAAGATCTGGTTAATCACAGTTCACTTGCAGTATGATTTAGCAAGGGGGGCAATTGCTATTTCAAACAGAGCCTGGCAGGTTTGGACAGATTTTTCCATTAATAAATGAATAATCATTTAAAAACTGCAATATGGATTTAATCAGGTTATCGTTGTGTATTATTTAAATTAGCTTGATGATCTGAATCTGAAAAAATTAGAACATTACTGTGAAAATACTTTTATTCAATAATTTTATTAATATTTGCATCTTTTCTGTGTCACAATTTATATGAACCCTTGTTGTTTTATATGTAGAAGGAACAGTGGGAACGGTTTAAAGTGTGCATGTCAAAACACGCTGTTGATTTAATCCCTTAAGAATGTGCACAGTGCGCATTGCACAGTGCACAAAAACTTGAACCACCTGAGGAAAGAAGGTATTCAACTGCTCAGCATAAAGCACATAAATCCAAAATAATGCCTGCATTATCCATAACAATTCACTGCAACGCATAGACCTTTAGCTACTCCGAGCACATGATAAACTGGTGTCATTCATTATTTGGTGCAAAGGTTTTAATCTGAACCTGTACACTTTGTTGGTTAATGATACAAAAATCTGCCTCATTGATCACCAAATAAATAACCAGTGACACAAAATTTCTAGGATAGTGGCTGCAATTTCAGGTCAATTATTAGAGATGATAAAGGCCAAAAAAACCCCCACTGAAAACATGAATCATTAACATCAACCATGGAGAATGCTAAGAGGCAATAAATATACAGACTAGAAGAGATAATGTGGTGCACATGACAACAAATGACAGAAAAAGGCACTCAAAACTAGAATCTAAATAACAGTGTTAACAAGGATCAATGACACACAAGATTGAATGATCAGAGGGTCCTGTGATGTGATGGGGCTAGTGAGGGGTAGTGCCATTCTGCACCCTTTGGTTTTACCATGGCAACCATGATCTATTTGTGCACAGTGCTTTTGTTGATCATATACAAAAATGTAGACTGTGTTGATGATAAGGATGATTATGATGATTATAGCGTCATTATATTACTCCCACTTCTACATATTTTTGTAACTTTCTAAACTAGACAGAGCCAGTTTAACAAAAATAAATAAATAATAATAATAAAAAAAGAATTGTAATCGTTTTAAGGTATTTTTTAAACAGTAAAAATTTCATTTTAATTGAGTTGTTGGGTACGTGCCATGGTAAAATGCGAGCATGAATACGTAACCTAAGTCTAATAAAGTAATAGAGTAAACCAATTGTATAGAAAGCGTCCAGCTTCAGCTTCCAGATGTTCCGTGACATGTGCTACTGTAAAGATAACATGACAAAGATAGACTAAGAGAGATAACTTTGGTTCAATTGTTTTTTTTCTTTAGGAATTGAAGAGAACCTGCTCTTATAACTTGTAGAAGCTTCAGCTGTTATATGAGCTGTATGGGATGCAGGTCAATGAAAAATGTCACCAATGTTGTTAGAATGGTCAATAAAAAGTCACCACATCTAGTGACTGTGTTTCTTTATATTCTTATACAGTATTTGCACATATGATGCTGTCTTTAAAAAAGATTACATCTTTCCTATATATTCCAGGGAGATGCGATGGTCATTGCAAAACATTTCAGTGTAGGTTTGGGAGCTGAATAATCCAGGTATAAGCAGATTTAATGATGCCATCAATGACCATTCACACCTTCAGACCACTAGATATAAAACAGTCAGAATCATCAGTGCATTTGCCTTTTTTCACCAAACATCCTGATGTAGTTTGTTTGAAAGAGACAGATGTAGAGGGGGTATGGAGACGGTGTGGCGACCCCTTAATGCGAGAAGCCGAAAGTAGAAGAAGAAGAAGAAGAAGAAGAAGAAGAAGAAGATCCTAATGTTCATTTTCAGAGCAGGTAAGACATTTGGTTTCCTAATGATATGATCCATATTGAAGTTTTAAAGTATTACCTAAACCTGGACTGTTCTTTTAATGAGCTTTTGATTGTAGATATTAAAGTCCAGAGTAATACATTTGGCCTAACTATCACTGACATCCTGGATGAGTTTTAAAAGCTATTATGGCTTAGATGATTATAATTTTTGTATATTAATAATTACATATATCAAAACAGTTTCATTTAGATCAAATTAAGTGAAATTAGATGTTTGTGAAAGAGAAAGAATGTAATAAAATATCTTTAGGTAATTGTTGCTAATTTGGAAAGTAGTAAAGTAAATGTATAGTGGTAAGGTAACTGGAAAAAGATTATTTTGTACTAAAAAGGTACATAGGATTATTTTTTACATTGTTAAAATTTGTTGTTGAATGTTTCTAAATTTACTTGTCTAAATGACAGGTTCCTTTTTAGGATGCATGAGGTTATACAACTAGGTTTTTGTCATTATGTGAATAAAAAAAAAAACACAGGTTACTATTTTATAATCTGCTGTATAATTTGTGTGAGTAATAAACATTGTGCATTATACTTTGCTAACTGAACACAGCTGACTATAACTGTTCAGTTCAGTCATTTATTTAATACTGTTAGTTGGACATAATGTTCCAGTGTAAAACAAAAACAGGTGTAACAGCTCTGATGTGTGTAATATCTGGAAATAACAGCAGGTCACATTTCTATTCTCAGCCTTTGGCTCATTGATGTGACTATGTGATATATATATATATATATATATATATATATATATATATATATATATATATATATATATATATATATATATATATATATATATATATAAATAAGTATTTGAACACCCTGCTATTTTGCAAGTTCTCCCACTTAGAAATCATGGAGGGGTCTGGATTTGTCATCGTAGGTGCATGTCCACTGTGAGAGACATAATCTAAAAAAAAAAATCAAGAAATCACAATATATGATTTTTAAACTATTTATTTGTATGATACAGCTGCAAATAAGTATTTGAACACCTGTCTATCAGCTAGAATTCTGACCTTCAAAGACCTGTTAGTCTGCCTTTAAAATGTCCACCTCCACTACATTTATTATTCTAAATTAGATGCACCTGTTTGAGGTCGTTAGCTGCATAAAGACACCTGTCCACCCCATACAATCAGTAAAAATCCAACTACTAACATGGCCAAGACCAAAGAGCTGTCCAAAGACACTAGAGTACACCTCCACAAGGCTGGAAAGGGCTACAGGGAAATTACCAAGCAGCTTGGTGAAAAAAGGTCCACTGTTGGAGCAATCATTAGAAAATGGAAGAAGCTAAACATGACTGTCAATCTCCCTCGGACTGGGGCTCCATGTAAGATCTCACCTCGTGGGGTTTTAATGATCCTAAGGAAGGTGAGAAATCAGCCCAGAACTACATGGGAGGAGCTGGTCAATGACCTGAAAAGACCGTTTCCAAGATTACTGTTTGTAATACACTAAGACGTCATGGATTGAAATCATGCATGGCACGGAAGGTTCCGCTGCTTAAACCAGCACATGTCCAGGCACGTCTTAAGTTTGCCAATGGCCATTTGGATGATCCAGAGGAGTCATGGGAGAAAGTCATGTGGTCAGATGAGACCAAAATTGAACTTTTGGGTCATAATTCCACTAAACGTGTTTGGAGGAAGAAGAATGATGAGTACCATCCCAAGAACACCATCCCTACTGTGAAGCATGGGGGTGGTAGCATCATGCTTTGGGGTGTTTTTCTGCACATGGGACGGGGCGACTGCACTGTATTAAGGAGAGGATGACCGGGGCCATGTATTGAGAGATTTTGGGGAACAACCTTCTTTCCTCAGTTAGAGCATTGAAGATGGGTCGAGGCTGGGTCTTCCAACATGACAATGACCCGAAGCACACATCCAGGATAACCAAGGAGTGGCTCTGTAAGAAGCATATCAAGGTTCTGCTTCTTACAGAGCCACTCCTTGGAGTGGCTCTGTACAGAACCTTCACCTGGACCTGTAGCCTTGCAGCTCCCTTAGCCTCTGAGTCCGAGCTCTCACTGGTGTTTAGGTTGTGCAACTTCCTCTGGATTACTGTGTGTGCTGGTTGTGTAAATATGTGTGTGTATGTGTGTGTGTGTGTGTGTGTGTGTGTATATACACACACACACACACACATACACACACATATTTACACAACCAGCACACACATAACCAGCCAGGATAACCAAGGAGTGGCTCTGTAAGAAGCATATCAAGGTTCTGGCGTGGCCTAGCCAGTCTCCAGACCTAAACCCAATAGAGAATCTTTGGAGGGAGCTCAAACTCCGTGTTTCTCAGTGACAGGCCAGAAACCTGACTGATCTGGAGAAGATCTGTGTGGAGGAGTGGGCCAAAATCCCTCCTGCAGTGTGTGCAAACCTGGTGAAAAACTACAGGAAACGTTTGACCTCTGTAATTGCAAACAAAGGCTACTGTACCAAATATTAACATTGACTTTCTCAGGTGTTCAAATACTTATTTGCAGCTGTATCATACAAATAAATAGTTAAAAAATCATACATTGTGATTTCTGGATTTTTTTTTTAGATTATGTCTCTCACAGTGGACATGCACCTACGATGACAATTTCAGACCCCTCCATGATTTCTAAGTGGGAGAACTTGCAAAATAGCAGGGTGTTCAAATACTTATTTTCCTCACTGTGTATGTATATATATATATATATATATATATATATATATATATATATATATATATATATAAATTCATGTTTCAGTATGTACCGCGGTTTTTAAAACAGGTTCGGTTCAATTTCAGTACAGTTAGGCGTAAGAAATGTAATGTAAATGTTTTTTTTTAACACAGTATATTATTATTAACATTAGTGATCAACAACATTCTAACAGTTTACATTTTTCAAACAATTTTACATAAAATGCCTGCTTGGTTAAAATAATATTTTCAAAAAAATTAAATATAATAAAATAATAAGTGGAAAAATAAATAAATACACATACTGTGAAGGGATCACAGACTGCCAGCCAAATATATTATTAATCATATTTTATATTTCATTTTATTTTGCATTTTTATATGGAAAATATAATATTGAAAATAAATAATAGTAATAATAATTTTTAAAGCAACAAATAAACATATGGACTGTGAGTGGAGACGGCACACATATTACTGGTAATGTTTTATTCAGTGTATAATCCAGTAAATCAGAGCCTGTTCTTATGTATATGGACAGTGCTGCAGAATTATAGGTTCTGATTAATCAGGATTATATAAAAGTGCTTTGTATATTATTGTTTCTGTGGCAACAGCTTAAATACAGGGATTTGAATGGTGGATGGATAATTTTCCTTTCATACAAAATGTGTTTAATGAATTAATATGTATTATTATTATGTAATGAGTACAAAGTATAAACATTCATAGGGAATAAAATAAATAAAAAGATAAAATGCATATTTATCAGAAACCTAAACATTTTATTTCGATTGCAAATAAATGTATAAATATATGATAAAATATTAACAAATCTTATTAAAAGATATCACAGCTTTAAATATAGTTGAGTACTAAGGTGGTGTGGTGGGGCATTTTTAATACAGTACCACCACACAAATGAGAGAATACAAGATACTGTGTGTCTTCAGGTATCTGTTTTGTGGGCAAAAAAAAATAAAAAAATCAACAATGCTGTAAACAACTGAGTGACAGATCAATTGCATTTGAACAGGAAGCCAATCATAGACATAGAATGTGACATAAAGTGAAGTGTATTATAAGTTCATAATGATCTTTCTGTGACCACAAATTTACTAATTTAACTGGTTTCCTGGTCTTTGTCTTGCAGCAGCTGCAATGTTTATGGCCATCAATTACAACTCAACACACAACTCAAGCCTTAATATATTGATTTGTGGCCACACAAAGCTTTTGACATAAAACGAAATATACTTCGGATTCCATAGAACATGAAGCCAAATGGAGATTTTTAATAGAGTATGTAAATGCGATGTTAACGAACACACATGCACATTTAAACACAAATACTCTCGGTCACTGCTTCTTAGAAAAGTCTTCTTTGGACCATTCTACACTCTGAATCGTGGGCCATGCTCCTGCACAAAACATAATTTGTTAAGAGAACAGCTAAAGTTCTTGAGACGAATGCTAAGGCTGCATAGCAACTGAACACTGCCTGAGCTTCCTAGGCATGAGCTGGGCTGACTACGGACCAGCCTCTGAGGCCATTTCTCACCCAGGGTCCATTCAGTAGCAAAATAACTCAGACTGCTGATCAGCTTTGTGCCTGGCCGGGTAAAAAAAGAGAAATGAGCGGAAACCTGTTTTCATGGGAGTCAAAAGGGAAAGACCTCCTCTGTGGAAAATAGACCCTACTAAATAAATAAATAAATAAACACACAAACAAATAAAAAATACACGAGAAGCATAAAGGCTGTAGGGAAAATGTCCCCGGAACCTGAAAATTTCTCAGAGAAAGTAAGACCACCAAGCTTGTCTGACTATTATATGTAAAGTCTTTCCTGTTCTTGGTCTTATACAGTAGGTATAATTTGTAAAACTTATTTTAAAAAAGTGTACCTGTTATTCCCACACACCATCTTGGAATAGGAGACAAGGTCTCTCTCAGGCAGTACACAGAGGGCCTTAATTAAGAACTCAACAGTCTTGATTATTTGGGCAATATGTGAAAAAACATGTGAAAAACCATTTCAACATATTTTACACTTGAATTCTGAAGAACTGTTGACTTTATGTGGATTGACTGTAAAGACCTGAAAATAAAATAACGAAAAAATAAAGAGGAAGATTACATGTACCGTACTAGATTTGACAAAACTATCACTCAAACATGAATTAATCATGAATTTACAATCTACTATATTGCATGCAAATGTGGTATATTATGCAATGTGTTAAAAAAGACATAAATTAATTGTATTTTAGTATATTATAGATTTTACTCTACATTACCCTCAGATATTTGTGCAAATCTATAAAAACCAATAGGTTAATATTTAGTACAAACTATAGGGTGATAAGGCAGATTACTGTAAGATAGTTTGACACACACTCACACACACACACACACACACACACACTCACACACACACACACACACACGCACACGCACACTCTGACACGCACGTTCCAGGCGCCATCTACTGTTATAAAGCTGAACACACACTTGTGTAGATGTGGCATACTTACAGTACTATAGAGTAAAAAAAAAAAGATATACATTTCATTTAGTCCCCATTTACTGTTATAATAATCTGCACACTTCTCAATAGATTTTAGAATGTATTTTTTGAGATTTGAGCTCATTTAGCCAAAAAATGTCAGGTACCTATGTAAGGTGGTGAGGAGACCTTGGTGCAGTCAGCATTACAGTTCATCCCAAAGGTGTTCAGTAGGGTTGAAGTCAGAGCTCTTTAGCAGGCCACTCAGGATTTTCCAATATTAAGCTTCTTCATGGAGCTGGCTTTGTGTACAGGGGCATTTTCATGCTGGAACAGGGTTAGATCTCCAAGTTCAAGTGAAGCCAATTTTCACTGATTACACATTCCATAAGTAAGAGCAGAATGTAAAACACACATGAGCTTTGTGTTGTTTGCTCGAGAGTAGAGCATGCTCAATTGGTTTTTGAGAAAGACGATTGTTCGTGCTGTAGCCGCATGGCTATCCGTACTCTCCGCTCCTGAAGATCACTCTTGGAGGAGAGTGATCTCCCTCACGACTCAGGCCCTGCTCTTGCTGAGGCGAAGCGGCGCCGAAGGTCGTGGGGTTTGCAGGCCGATCTAGCAGAAGGCATAGAGACGGATGAGTCCTCTCCAGCCTTTCCTGTTGGGCCGAGCTCCCGTCCAGTCACTTACTGTGAATGGGCAAAGATTCCAATTGAGAAGTGTAAGAAGCTTTTCAGCACTTATCGAAAATGCTTGTTAGAAGTTATAAAAACTAAAGGGAGCTCTACAAGGTACTGAAGCTGGGGGTTGAATAATAATGCACATGCTCATGTGTTACAAGACTAACAATTTTCATTTAAACTTCAAAGTTAAGTCAACTTCTGTTGTCAAAATAATTCAAATATGTATCAATAAATATTGTTTGTTATTTCACAAGTTTTTTTTTCTTCATTATCTTTTATCGACATCACTGTATTGTCTATTGAGGTGAGGGGGTTGAATATTTCTGATTGTGAGTGTATATATATATTTTTTGTTGTTGTCTAGAGATAATAATAATTTAATAAGAAAAAAAAACACATAGGGTCCTTGCATTGGTAGTTATCTTTTACTCTTCAGGTTTATCACTGCCACATAAACAGATTACAGACTTTCTTTCTTTCTTTCTTTCTTTCTTTCTTTCTTTCTTTCTTTCTTTCTTTCTTTCTTTCTTTCTTTCTTTCTTTCTTTCTTTCTTTCTTTCTTTCGACATTTTTACAGAATTGCTCTTAGCCAAAGAAAACAGTGTATATAAGTCATGCAAAAGTTATCTTACAGGAGAGAAAAAAGGGCAAAAGTTGGGCTTTTAATTTGTTGTATATTCTTACCATAGTCTTACAAATCCATGCTGGATGCTCAGCCTCATGCTAGTGGGCGTAAACTGCCTCTGCCAATATTCCCTGCAAATCAAACTGGGCAGAAGCCTTGGAAAGAAAACTGATGAATCCTGCAGTGAATCTGACCTAATGTTCACTATGATACACGATTCACTCCAAGCTGACAGCAGCTTTCAGAGCTACAGGCTTGACCAATAGTGTTATTTTTATTGTTAAAGGTTATATAAAACTGCTACACTCTCCTTTCAACACTCTTGCAATTGAGTCACCATCTTTCCTGTGTAGGATACAGATACTCTAGGTCTTTTCAATAAAATAAACATCTTTATTTCAGTTCGGCAAGTGATTTTGTGCACCACTCTTTAAAAAATTTAGATATAAGACATTCACGCCCTTGTGAAAATCTTGCTGAAGGGAACTATCTCTGAAAATTCTCATGCTGTAAGAGATGAACGAGTAGTATGACTCACAACCCAGCTTTGAAGACAAAATGCAGCGTTGGGGTACACAGTGTTTGTGTATAACTGCAAAGTTTGATTTTATTTCAAAATATTAATTCGATCTCTTTATAAGCCCATGAAATGTGCTACAAAATTAGCAATTGGCTCTAACAGAAGCAGTTAAGGTAATTCTGAATTTCATCCCAATTTTATTAGGGTTGCACAAGCCGTGCACTCTTAGTGTCGGTCCCGAGCCCGGATAAATGGGGAGGGCTGCATAAGAACATCCAGTGTAAAACATGTGCCAAATCAAATATCTGGATCACAAATTTTCATACCGAATCGGTCGAGCCCCCTCATTACCAACGACCGCCACAGGTATTGTTAGTCTACAGGGTCCCAGTGGAAATTGGGCTACTGTTGGCTGAGGAAGGAGAAGGAGAGGAGGAAGACATATACAGAGACAGCAAGAAAATGTCAAATGTAGAAGGGTGGAGGTTTGAGTTGGTACTTTAAATGTTGGTACTATGACTGGTAAAGGGAGAGAGGTATCTGATATGATGGAAAGGGGAAAGGTAGATATGTCGTGTGTTTAGGAGACCAAATGGAAAGAAAGTAAGGCTAGAAACATTGTAGGTGGATTTAAACTGTTTTATCATGGTGTTTATGGAAAGGGAAATGGTGTAGGGGTGATTCTGAAAGAAGAATACAGTAAGAGTGTAGTGGAGGTGAAGAGAGTTTCTGATAGGGTGATGATCATGAAGCTGGAAGTTAAAGGGGGGATGATAAATGTCATTAGTGCCTATACTCCACAAGTGGGCTGTGAGATGGAGGAGAAGGACAAATTCTGGAGTGAGTTAGATGAAGTGGTAAAAGGTACCTAGGAATAATGATTGGTGATTGTGGCAGACTTAAATGGGCATGTAGGTAAAGGGAACAGAGGTGATGAGAAGTTGATGGGTAGATATGGCCTTAAGGAGAGGAATGTGGAAGGGCAAATGGTGGTAGATTTTTCTAAAATGTTTTTTTAAAAGGATGAAAATGGTAAATACATATTTAAGAAGAAGGAGGAGTATAGGGTGATCTATAAGCGTAGAGAAAGG
Organism: Silurus aristotelis; assembly: GCF_946808225.1. Taxonomy (NCBI): domain Eukaryota; kingdom Metazoa; phylum Chordata; class Actinopteri; order Siluriformes; family Siluridae; genus Silurus; species Silurus aristotelis. The sequence goes on from NC_139582.1 coordinate 11,844,376, forward strand.
TGCACGCAGGGGGACTATGTTCTATGTAGGAGATGCAACCTGAAGGAGATTGGAGACTGTAAGGTAGGGGACAGTGTAGCTAGAAAGCATCGGATGGTGGACTGCAGGATGGTTTTGGAGGTGAAGAGGAGGAGAGTGAGGACTGAAAGAAGAATAAGATGGTGGAAACTAAAGGAGAAAGACTGTAGTGTGAAATTCAGGGAAGAGGTCAGACAGGGGCTCGTGGTGTTGAAGATGTGCTGGATGATTGGGCAACTACTGCAGAAGTATTAAGAGAGACAGCTAGAAAGGTACTTGGTGTGACATCTGGAAATAGAAAGAAAGACAAAGAGACGTGGTGGTGGAATGAGGAAGTGCAGTAGAGCATAAGCAGAAAGAGGTTGGCAAAACAGAATTGGGATCGACAGAGTAATGAGAAAAGTAGGCAGTAGTACAAGGAGGAGTTGAAGCGGGATGTGGCGAAAGCCAAGGAAAAGGCATATGAGGAGCTGTATGAGAGGTTGGACACTAAGAAGAGAATAAAGGATGGAGATGGAAATGTTTTGACTAGTGAGGAGAGTGTGTTGAAAAGATCGAGGGGGTATTTTGAGCAGCTGATGAATGAGGAAAATGAGAGAGAGAAGGTTGGATGATGTGGAGATGGTGAAGCAGGAAGTGGATAGGATTAGTAAGGAGGAAGTGAGAGCAGCGATTAAGAGGATGAAGAGTGGAAAGTTGGTTAGACCAGATACTGGTAGAAGCATGGAGATGTTTAGGAGAGATGGCAGTGGAGTTTTTAACAAGATTGCTTAACAAGATTCTGGAAGGTGAGAGGATGCCTGAGGAATGGAGAAGGAGTGTTCTGGTACCAATCTTTAAGAAAAAGGGAGATGTGCAGACCTGCATTAACTACAGGGGAATAAAGTTGATCAGTCACAGCATGAAGTTATGGGAAAGAGTAGTGGAAGCCAGGCTGAGAGAAGAGGTGACCATCTGTGAGCAAAAGTATGGTTTCATGCAGAGGAAAAGCAACACAGATGCATTATTTGTTTTGAGAATGTTGATGGAGAAGTATAGAGAAGGTCAGAAGGAGTTGCATTGTGTGTTTGTGGATTTAGAGAAAGAGTACGTCAGGGTGGAGAGAGGAGCTGTCGTATTTTATGAGGAAGTCTGGTGTTTCAAAAAAGTATGTGAAGGTGGTGCAGGACATGTATGAGGACTGGTTCTAAGTGGAGGTTGGAATGCATCAAGAATCGCCTCTAAATCATTTCATGTTAAAAATGGTGATGAACAGGTTGACGGACGAGGTCAGACAGAAGTTTCCCTGGACAATGATGTATGCGGATTACATTGTGATTTGTGGTGAGAGTAGGGAACAGGTGAAGGAAAGGGGAATGAAAGTCAGTAGGAGTAAGACAGAGTACATGTGTGTGAATGAGAGTGAGGGCAATGGAGTAGTGCGGTTGCAGGGAGAAGAAGTGGTGAAGGTGGAGGAGTTCAGGTACCTGGGGTCAACAGTGCAGAGTAATGAAAAGTGTGTTAGAGAAGTAAAGAGTGGAGTGGGTGGAGAAGAGTGGCAGGAGTGATTTGTGATAGAAGGGTATCTGAAAGAGTAAAAGGGAGAGTTTATAGGATAGTGGTTAGACCTGCGATGTTGTATGGTTTAGAGACCTTACAACATAGAACATTTTTGAGTAAAAGACTGAAGGTGGAGCTGAAGGGGGGCAGAGTTGAAGATGTTGAGGTTTTCGTTGGGAGTGACGAGGATGGACAGGACTAGAAATTAGTTTATTAGAGGGACAGCACATGTAGGATGTTTTGGAGACAAGGTGAGGGAGATTGAGTTGGTTTGGACATGTGCAAAGGAGGGACATGGGGTATATCGGTAGGAGAATGCTAAGAATAGTCGCCATGCAGAAGGAATGAGGAAGGCCAAAAATAAGGTTTATGGATGTGGTGAGGGAAGACATGCAGGTAGTTGGGTTGAAAGAGGCAGATGTAGAGGACAGGGGGGTATGGAGACAGATGATCTGCTGTGGCGCCCCCTAGTGGGAGAAGCTGAAAGAAAAAGAATATATATATATGCTTGTTAAACTCACTCAAATCCTTAACCTTTCCTATTTGTCCTGCTTTAAACACATCAACTTTGAGGACAAAATGTTCACTTGCTGCATAATATATTACACCCTATAACACGTGCCATGATGAAGAGATAATATTATATACATTGTATAAATATATAAAAAGAAATTGTATTAATTAACAAAAACAAAAATATCCTAAATATTCTACAGCTCATTTCTCATCACTTTATTTTTTCTTTTGAGGTTTCAGGAAAGGAAAAGCTCAAATTCAAATTAAATGTTTGTAGCAGTGTACTCCTTCCAGGTACATAATTTCTCACTTGCACTGGTTTGGTTTTAACAAAATTGTTAATTAGTACTCTAAATATCCCACAGTTAGGTTTAGAAACATCTCCACACCTAGGAGGGAATGTTTTCCTACTGCCAAAGGCTCAGCGGGAGCCGTACAGAAAAACATGCAGTCTGTCTTCTGCAAGCCAGACGGTGCCCCAGTGCCTGCTGGGATACCAGACCTGTTAAGACTTTATAGGGAAAAGAAGTTGGAAAAGGAGAAGGCAAACTTTTAACAAGAAAATGCTGATAACGGCTTCTTTTTTATTAAAAACAGACCTCGCTGTGTGAATTCAGTGCTGAGATTAGATTTCATTAATGATGGAGTAAGAGGAATAAAATACGCTGTATTGTGTTAACAGGAAAATAATCAGGTGCTGTGATGAAGAGTAACTGTTTCCACCCCAAAGTTTATTACTTTCTTATAACAACACATCCTGGAATGTATTATTTCTTTTATAACCACAACAATCAAAGGCACAAAATGCACTTCATTTTTTAATTGCTAGATTTAAAAAATATAATTTTTTAATTTTTTACTACCATACATTGGAGCACAGCGAAATTCTTGGTTTTAGTGATCAGTCGTGATGAGGCGACCCCGGAGGAGAGAAGGTTAAGACCTTTGTGCCAGGGCTCAACAGCATGGACTTTCCATCGATAACCCACACTGAGTGACCGCTGATCACACATTTATTTTCTTTAGAAACCAGCCTTGAGATAATATGGCTGTATGTTTGGCATCGTTATTCATTTAAATGATTATCTTCTCTCCATTTTCAATACTTCAATTATAACACATCCTGGTACTTCATGCTATTTGTGTTTACTTTGATGAAATGTAATGCATAAGTACTGTTTGAAGAGACGCAGACCCATTTCATGATGGTCCAACCACCGTGCTTTACTATGTGTATAACTGTGTTTTTGAGATTATATGCACAAGTCTTCCTGCTACAAACAATACAAACAGAACTAAATTTTGAAGAAAATATAAGAAACAAGTTAGTTCCTACACCGACCAGGCATAACATTATGATTGGTGAAGCGAATAACACTATCTCTTTATCCTGGCACCTGTTAGTGGGTGGGATATATTATGCAGCAAGTGAACATTTTGTCCTAAAAGTCGATGTGATAAAAGCAGGAGAAATGTGCATGTGCAAGGATTTGAGCTTTTTTTAAAAGTTTTTTTTAAAAGGGCCAAATTATGATGGCTAGACACCTGAGTCAGAGCATCTCCAAAGCTTTTGTGGGTTTGTTTCCGGTCTGCATTGGTCAGTATCTATAGTATCAAAAGTGGTCCAAAGAAAGAAGGAGAAGAGTGGTGAACCTGCGACAGGGTCATGGGCGGCCAAGGCTTGTTGATGCACGTGGGGAGCGAAGGCTGGACCGTGTGGTCCCATCCAACAGACGAGCCCCTGTAGCTCAAACTTCTGAAAAAGGTAATGGTGATAATGCTCGATGGATCAGGATTGTTTTAGCAGCAAAAGGGGACCAGCTCAATAGTAGGCAGGTGGTCATAATGATATGCTCGAATAGTGTCAATTTGTCATGTTATGAAGAAACTGTAAAGTATAAACTAATCTGTCATGAAGATACCAGAAAGCTGCACTGGCACTGGCACTGGCACTGACTACTCCTTCCTAATTGTTGCTACTGGTTTCCAGTAGCTGCACGTATCAGATTCAAAACACTGATGCTTGCCTAAATAAATGCCAAAAATGGACCAGCACCATCTTACCTCAGAGACCTCATCACATCTCGCACTGCACCACGCTGTCTGAGATCCTCCAGTACTGCTCCACTGGTACCACCTTCTCTCAGAATGAGAGGTAAATATACTTCAAGGCTCTACTCTGTTTTGGCACCAAGGTTTTGGAATGAACTTTCCCTAGATGTCCGTACAGCAGAGTCCCTGGCTATCTTCAAGCGACGGTTAGAGACCTACCTCTTACTGAAACACTTAAATTAGCACTTTCCAAGTTTTACTTTGTAGAATTGAAGAGTTATAGTCTGATTTATATTAAGTTTGTAATCTAGCATACTAGTATAGATTTAATTCAATGATAGAGACTCGAGGCACTTTTGTATGTCGCTCTGGACAAGGGCGTCTGCTAAATGTCACAAATGTAAATGTAAATGTTAAGCAAAAAAAGCTTTTTTTCTTATAGAAATGTTCACCCTAATAACTTTATTTAAATTTATTTTAGCAGCATTTACTACAAAAGTATTTATGAATGAGCTCTTACTATAGAAAAGATAGCATTAGTATAAGGAAGCAATTTGCTTTGCAGCTATCATCAGAGCTGATACTATTTGAGGTCAGAAAATCGAGACCTAACATTAGTATAATTTTTTTTAATTTAAAAGCAAAAAACTAACAACTATACTCATATTTCTTAATCAATTTGACTACGGTCAAGACATTTTCACTTTAAAATATATGTGCCATTATATACTGTACCTGTATGTAACTGTGGACACATTCTGTAAACATGAATGTATGTTATTTTACTATAGACTTAAGAAAAGCTTAAACAGTCACATCTAGGAGTCTTTTCTCCCTCTACTGCTATATGAGATGTCTAACATTAATGTGGAATTTCTTCCTTGAGAGTCAGAACGAATTCAGAACACCATATCAATCTAAACCAAGCAGTTTTTGAGAGTCCCAAAAGTAAAAAGAATACAAGATGAAGTGTACTTTCTAACTGGAACACCTGCTTATCTGGCTCTTTGTGAGTTTAGTGATGAACCTGCCCTTGGATACTACATAGTCATGCACCATCGATGCCCCAGAGGTTACAAAAAAACCTCTAAAATCTGCTCCTGGTTTAAAAAATGAGACCCGAATAGCATTCGAATGTTCCAATCTTTTGGTAAAAACGGAATTGTATTTTATTAATGCAAATCCTTTGCTAAGTAATGCATTCTATAAGATACACAAATAAAACTGAATTAATTTAGTCTTATTGATATCAGTACAAATGGCTTTGCATTCAGCTTTGACTGATTAGAGAAAAATACAGCTAAGTGAGGTTTGAGGGATTAAACAGAAAATAATAAATTATCTTAAAGACGAACAAATTTGCTCATTAAAAAAAAGTATTGGCACTCTTTGGCCATGCTACATTGCTGGAGGATTTAGCAAATTGCTGTTTCATCATTTAACTGTCAGCTTATCATTTTTGAGTTTAAACAAACGTTTAGCTAAAACATATCCTTTGCACAAACAAGATTGCAGCTAGTTGCCTCTTATAATCATTTTAAATACACATATACAAAGAAAATCATCTAACTCAACTCTGGGGGATATTATTCATACTGTTTTTTCATAATAAGTCTTGGAGGAGCAATAAGGGTTTTTTTTCCACTTTTTTTCACAAATTTAAGCTTTAGAATTCAAATATTTTCCAAATCTCAGTAATGTATCATCTGATCAAAAATCATGTAATCAAGTAATATAATCAAGCACACTTTTTAATATAAATTGTCTACTTCTCCCGTTTGAGAGTATAATGTAGCTTTTTTGAAAGGTATGTGACCTACGGTTAAGTGAAGAAAAAAAAGTACACCATTTCAGAATTCTATGGTTTTATCTAACAAGACATAATAACAATCATCTGGTCATTATCAGCCTTTTTAAAATGATTTATTTTACAAAAATAAAGCCAAATTGGAGAGTGTGGAAAAACTAAGTACACCTTAGGATTCAATAGCTTGTAGAACCGCTTTTAGCAGCAATAACCTGAAGTAATAGTTTTTTATTTCTATGACTTTATCAGCCTCCCACATCATTGTAGAGGAATTTTGACTCACTCTTCTTGACAGTGCTGCTTTATTCCATTGAGGTTTGTGGGTGTTTGTTTATGCACAACTCTCTTTAAGGTCCTGCCACAGCATTTCTATTTGAGGTCTAAATATTGACTGGACCACTACAACACCTTGATTCTTTTCTTTTTTTAGCCATTCTGTTGTAGATTTGCTGGTTTGCTTGGGATTATTGTCCTATTGCATTACCCAGTTTTGGCTTGGCTTTAGTTATTGGACAAATGGCCTCTACTGGAATATAGAGGAGCTCATGGTTAAATTAACAACTGTAATTACCCAGGTTCAAGCCCAAATCAACACCCTTCCAGCACTGCTGATATGCTTTTTGAACACGCTCTCACTCCCAACTTGTCACATATAGATGCATTTGTCAGAATCCCTTGGCATAACTTTTCTTAACTGGGTACGTGCAGGGATTACCAAACTGTTCTATAGAAGTCTAAACCGGAGCCTGCGGCGGTGAAAGTTGATGTGTTAGGTAATAGACTGACCCGAGGTCATATTTATCTAGCTGTCTAACTGATTTTTGATTTTAAAATTTACTCGGTGTCTGATATCAAAGTGCCGTCTGGGAAACAACGTTCAGCAAAAGGTTCTCACTTCCAACTAACCCTAAACTGTTCTCACTAACCCTAACCCTAACCTTTATGTACTATCTTTGTCTAACACAAGATAGAATGTCTAATTATGGCAGCTATTACCCAGTATATATTAGATTATATTTGTGCTATTTTTGTTTAAAGCAAAATAGAGTGTGACACTAATTATCACACTCTAGCCAGTTTCCTGGGATACTTAATAATGCCTATTATAATTTATTTTAAAGCTCATCTGCATCATAATGTACACAGTGCTCAATCATAACTCATGTTAATGCCCAACCAGACAAAATCAACACAAACAAAAACATTATTATTATATGATACCCAGATAGAGCTGACTACAAATGAAAAGATACACAAGAGAGAAACGCTGGAAACTGGAAAAAAGGCATCCAGTTATGAGACACACTACAAAGAACGACAGAAGCAGCCAAATGAGACATAATGTTAAGGTGTGAACAATGATAATGAGGTGCAGACAAGTGAAGTACCCAGAATGCCTGTGTGGATTCAAGATTTTTTTAATTTTTCTATCACACAGATATAAAAGTATTTACTGCTGTTGTTTACTGACTTAAAGAAACTTCCTGTTTCGTTTTTTTATACTCAGGAGTCTAACATTTAATTCACATTGCAAAATAGCAGTTAATTGCTGCGAAGTTTCGTGATGATGTTTTTAACAGTAGGGAGGCTGATTAGGAGACAATACATCATCATCTTAAGGCTCAAAAACAAAAACAAGGGTTTTTTTTTTTTAGTAATGTAGAGATTACACTTTCATTTATGGCACACTGTGGGTGAAATGCTTTTCAGGCAGATCTTCCACATAAACACTGAATATGAATGTGTAAGACATATATGGAGGCTTCACCTACTTTTAGGTAAACATTTTATAAAGTATATATTTTAATCGTTATTTGAAATCAAATAAAATGACTGATATGCAGAGCAAACCACTCCGATGATTTCTGGGTGAAAAAGAAAAATATCTACTAATGTATCGAAAAATTATTATCTACTAAATCTAAGCTAATAAAATCTGTAACCTAACCTTGCCATAATCCTGTTACCTTAATCTTAAAAAACAAAATAAAACTAGGAGTTCTTGAGGAGCTAATAGGTTTTTTAAATCTTGTTTAGGAGCAACAAAAAAAAAAAAGAAGGCCAAAAGCTCCTTTGGATTAATTTATGTATATTGCTAACCCCAGAACATAAACATTATTTACTTTTTATACTATTTTTGTCCAAAGTCTTTGGCTATGACCACATTCAGTGTTCATAGTATACTGTGAGTCCACAGAACCTCTGACCAGGTTACAGTAGGTAAAAGCTAAACATGAATAAATAAATTAACAAATCAATAATTGATGTACCAGAGAAAAAAGCACAACTGGGAAACAATGTCCTTGCTCATTTATAAACAACAACAACAACAACAACAACAACAACAACAACAACAACAACAACAACAACAACAACAAATCCCAGATAAATTATCATGTAACAATAATCGGAATAAATGGGAGCAGGGGTCTTCAAACTAATTGTTAGCTTATACAATATTTGAGCAACACAGTATTCAAAAAGGACAATGCAAACCACCGATCTGGTCTCATTTAGTTTTTGCTGCATTATTAACGTTATTTTTTTCTTAATTGTAATTACTTTTTCTACTTGGGCGGGAGAAACATCTGAATATATGTCCTTTATAGTTATAATTATTTTGTGTGTATGCTAAGGGTGTCCTAACTTTTTTTACTCAGCCATGGTTGTGTCCAGGAGGTGGCAATACAGAGTCAAAGATTTTATTTTTAAATCCACATCCGTGACAAAAGGCTTTACTCAGTATAGTTGTCGGCTTAAAGCTATACGAATATGCAGATATTATGATAATTATGCAAATGAGCATACAACATGTGCCTCTCTCTCTCTCTCTCTCTCTCTCTCTCTCTCTCTCTCTCTCTCTTTTTCTCTTTCGGGTAGTCTTTTCAGTTTTCCAGCTGTATTTTTATCTGTACACAGATCCTCTGGTTTTCTCCCCCTGTCTCCCCAATTATTCCTTCTCTTTTGTGATTTTTCTTTTCATTATATTCACTATTCATTCTCCATCATTCTCCATAGCTTTGCTGCTTTAACACTGAATATCAGCAAAGGAACTGTCAAGTACCTTCTTTTCTCTCTTTTAATAATTTTTCCCCCTTTTCCTTTCATTTTATATTTGGTTTTTTTGGGTGTCACTTCCACTTTGACTGTCGCCCATCTGCGCTGAGTTGTCATGGTAACCACTCATAAATTAATCCAAATATTCACAATGAGTCCAATCCGCAAGCCACGAGGCAGCATAGAAGGTCTACTGCGTTCCTAATTTTCAGAGATGAGGTCATGGCTGAGTGAGTGGGACCCAGACAGTGGGGATGATATTCCATTGCTTTACATCCTTTTTCTTATACTGTAGACCAGATAAAAACCAGCAAATACAGCATGAATATATGCGTTTTCAGAACACTTGGTCATCCAGTTTGAGGCTTTGTGTGTGTTTTACTGAGTGACAGAGTGCAGTTCTGGGCTTGTGGGATGTGAAAACAAAATGTCAGCCTCCACCTCCAAGACACCACACCACATCACTCCCCTTCACTCCAACCCCCTCCAAACTGCTTCTACTGGTGTGAGGAGCACATGGTGTGTAGGCGCATACAGATGGCCAAAGCTCACCATGCCCATTCAAGCCATCAAACATACTTACACACACAGCAATGTGGCTAAGGCCTGATTAGGAGCGTGTGTGATGTTCTGGTCACTATTGTTGTAATCTTAGACACTTTGATTGATGGAAGGGGATTTTAGTTATTTGAAATAAGAATTATTTTGGTCCATGAATATGACATGCATGCTTACAGAAAAACTGCACCCTGAAGCTCAAATTATGAGCTTATAATAAAATATGTGTGGTATTTTTAGCAGTTCTGGTGCTAACCTCTTTGTTGGGGCTGTATTTTCTATATTCTTGTGAGAAGTGAGTTTATCTTTATTCGAGCTACAAATAGAAAGAATAAAAAACATGGCTACATACATGTTCATTCTTTGCTTGCAACTATATATATATATATATATATATATATATATATATATATATATATATATATATATATATATATATATATATATATATACACAGTATATACACACACAAACAGTGAAGATCATGCTAGGTTCCTGAGTGTCAAGTTCTTTGCTTTTTTTCTGTTTGTATATTAATGCTGTATTTGACTCATTTCAAAACATATAATTTCTGACCACAGCACTGTGGGCACTATTATATTACCATACAATGTTGTATAATAAAAAAAAAAACAGCCTAATGTTATCAAAAGAAGCTTAAATTAAATTGCTCATTACAAAATAAACTGGACACCATTATAGACATTAATATAAAAGATATTCAGGGTTAATCACATCGTCTTTTTTATTTGTTTGTTTAATAAAGAATTTCATTAATGTTAATCAGTGAATCAAATGAAATGCATCATGCACTGCTTAATTGTTTCTGCTTGAATTAATTTATTTAAAAAAATCATAAACGGGTTGTCGTGTTTATATCTTTCTCTTTATATCTTTAAGAATTTATCCTCTTTCATGAAGCTTTAAATAAAAAAATATTTTTGCACATTCTATTATTGATTATTTCTCATGATCTCGCTAAGCACCTTCTCTTTTTCTTCCCACGACGTCTTTATCATGTCATCTCACAGCTGTGCAAGGACACCGGGTATTTCATATGCCTCGATATTAAGTGTCCTTGAAGCTCAAGCACTCTTGCTTTCATGTCTATAACATGATTATTCATTAGTATGAAAGAATCCTAGGAGCAAGTGGGCTTCTGTTATTCTTTGCTGGTACGCATTTACATGTCATTTTACACATTCAATATAGTTTATAAAATGTAAAAAATATATTTTCTGCTTTAGGGATTTAGGTGAACATATTCTCAATAGTTAGAAGACTGGAGAGATTTGCACTGCAATTAAATTTATGATCCTTCATCCAACAAACTCGTTCAGGCCTCCCAACTGCAGTGATTATCTTCTATTATGTGTGCAGACGTGCTTGTTCAGTACACATTACCACACATTTCATTTGCTTATCTATAGACTGATTATAATTTGGCCCCTGTGGAAGTACAAAGAATAAGAATCTCTTATCTACTGTTAATACAGTCAGTCATATTCAGGAACTGTGCTGTCCATCTATTTTTGGTCAGACTAAATGGTTTGCCTCAGATAAAATTGCTTCTGTATTTGATGACTAATGATGGTACGCTGCATGACTAATCATACAGGTTTTCTTCTTTTCAACATCAAGAGGATTAAAGTAGATTTATCGGGGAGCACTCTGGCTCTTATTGAGTCCCTTTTCAGGTCAAGACTAGACTCTGGACACAGTCTGACTGCTGCAAATGGACCAGAATACAAAACACTCCCACAACATCACACTGTGTTCTTTCTACTGGCTTTCGTTTCTTTGTGCATCAGATTAAAAGCCCACATGCATGCTTACAAAGCGTGGACCTCCAGGTACTGAAGGCACCAATCAGACCCTGCCCTCAGCTTCAATCAGGATGCAGCTGGACTCAATATCAAGTTACATAAAAGCTCTAAATTAGAAATATTCTCAACTGGATAAAATGGTGGAATAAATTTTTATTTATGTTCAATCTTTTTATTCAAAGCATCCATGGAGACAGGAAAGAACTGCACACTTATGAAGGTGAAGTGTCTTGCTCGAAGAGTGAACAGGGCAACTTGGTGTGTCGGGGATTTGAACTCATAACCTTCCAATCAATAGTTAAAACCCTATTATCTTCGCCAAGTATTACATGTTTTCTTTCTGCACTAACATTTCCCTGAAGGACTGGCATAGAAAATTCTTGTTGTTTAGTTTCTTTTGTATTCATTTTGTATTTTTTTTTCTATATCCTAATTTTGGTCACAAACCAATTCTCAACCACGAGCCTCATCTCCCCTAACACGCCCCAGCTACCAACAAGAGGAGGCTGAAGGCTAACATGTGATAACTATAAGACATGTGCAGCCATCCAATTACATCACAGCACAGTGTAACACACTTGAAAGAAAAAGAAAGAGAGAGAGAGAGAGAGAAAGAGAGAGAAGAGAGAGAGAGAGAGAGAGAGAGAGAGAGAGAGAGAGAGAGAGAGAGAGAGTATGCCCCTCCCACACAGAGAGCATGGCCAAATCAGCTTGTAAGACGGCTTTGCAAGGATGTTATTAGTAGAGACTTTTAGAGCATTTCTGAAAAAAAAAAAAAACGGCATCTGCAGTAAAAGTAAATTTACTCTTTGTTTTTCTTCTTTGTGTCAGTTTCTACTCCCACCATTTCCTGGTCTCATCCCTACTATTAACACCTCCCACCTACATTTCTTTAAGGGTGACAAAAATCAGAAAAAAGCTGTCCAGTTTACATGCTTTTCTCTGTTAAGGATGAAAAAAGTCTTATTTGATTAGTTAAAGGTTCCTCGTTGTCCTAAAAGAATGTTGTGATAGACCAACACTTAATTGTAGACATGTATAAAGGTCTACATTTGAATGATTGAAGGCTGCTCAATGGAATGTTATAGGGTTGTCTAGAGTTGAACAGTTTCTCACAGTTAATATGTAGTTCATGGGTTTTCAGAACATACATGCAGGAATCAGTAAATCAGTATTTGATTTTATAAAAGCCGTATTAATCATGGACATTTGAAGGTGGCCTACTCCGATTATAATTTTTTTTGTGATGTTACATAATCCAGATTGCCCACACTCACACAAATACACTCATACACACTCTCACTTACACACACTACTTGGTGTGTACAAAACTGCTCTATAATTACAGTACCAACCCTTTCATTTAGTAAATGTATTACAGTGTTTGCTTATAACCAGCATCCGGCAGGTGTGTAAATAAAAAGCACCTGTATTTTCGATATAGGTTCTTGTTTGCTCTTGAGTGCTCATATTCCTGCCTGATTTTTGGCTTCATTAACAAAAACCATCTAAACACCTGCCATGTTCCGGATCCTGGCTAAACATCGAGGATGAATCAGTGGGTGATTTGCCAAACAAAACAAACTGAAAGCCAGCAATTCAATGTCATGCACAGCGATTTGTACAAGTTTAATTTATTCTTACACCTAAGCGCTGTTGAGTTTGGTTTTGTGATTAGTCAGAAGGTGTTGATTAATTCTCTATAAAGTCCTGCAGCTGCAAATCAGTTTTATATTGACAAGCTTATTAATTTCCTCTAATTTAGCATTTCTATAGCAACAGCTTGTACAAAGGATGCTTGGCACAATGTAACTCTAATAATGAAAGGTTATTATTCTTAAAATCTTAAAAAAATGTGGTAAAAACATTAATTAAATCATACAGTAGAAAAGTCTTCAGGAATGTGAAATCAATTCTTTTTTTCTAGTAAGCAGACTAGATGCAGTTCCTATTATTATTATAATTATTATTATAATTATTATTATTATTATTATTAATAGAAAGATTGGCTGGTTAGGGAATGTATTAACAGCTGTTACAACATTAAAGGTAACTATATATGGGTAAAAATATGACATTCTCTAATCAATAAAATCTTAAATTGTTAACAAACTGTTGTATAAGATGAATACAACACTTTGGAATGCATTATTATAGAAAAGGCTGATTGTCAGGTTGATAACAGTATCTCTGATATGGCTGCTGATTATTATTATATAACAGCATTGCCCAAAATGTTTTATTCCCTATTTACATTACAGCACAGCAGCTACATTTAATGTTGTTATTAGTGGATATGCAAGTGGATGTGCAAGCAACATAAACATTTTAAATAAATTAGTTAACAGAGAGAAAGACAGAGAGACTACTGAATGTGATGCGATCATAACTATAACATCATCTTTGTACTGTAAAGTAAAAAAAAATCTGTACAACCAGAACCATAATGTTTACATTTTATTTAGTTCCATATGTTGTTATTGAAGATTACTGACTCCACACCTAATAATTAATTGCAACTGTGATACAGTTACAAAGGTGTTCTTAAATGCTTTTATAACAATATTGTTCACAATAATGAAAGTATGTGGCAAATATTTGCCTTTATTTTTTATTCAGACTAGTGAATAACACCACTGTCAAATGCAAATCACTCACTGCTGCCGAATTCTGAATTCTGCCCAGAAGATGTCCTTTTCACACCAGTTCAAATGACAATCCTTCCCCAGAGTATCTCTATGCAGTGTGAGACAAAAGTCATTTGTCTACCTCCAGGTTTTGAATAAATTCTTTGTCAATGCTGGAAAAATACTGAAAATAATATTTACAGCAACACATCCTAGCTGCATGAATGAGACTTTAAGTTTTCTTCATCTTCTCTATTCTTTCATTTTTTTCTCTCTTGACATTAGATTAGATTAGATTAGATTAGATTTTTATTGTCATTGTGCAAGGTACATGTACAGAGTCAATGAAATGCAGTTAGCATCTAACCAAAAGTGCATAAGTGGCCTATTTACAATAAATAAATAGCAGTGTGAAAAATAAGGGTATGGGGTCCATATGTACAGGGGAGAGGGTGAATAATGTACAGAAGGTGCAGTAGGTAATAATATATGGTATATATAGTTAATGCTCAAATGACATGATATATGCATGTTGGCAGTGGTGGGAGGCGCTGTACACTATGGTTTGTAATGAAGAATATCAGAAAATGATTATTATTATTTAACAGGTTCTGTGAAAGACTGTAGGCCATGAGACTGCAACATATAATAAATAACGATTCTTTAGTGTTATAAACACATCTGAATTAATATTTATCTTGCAATAATATCTTTACATTTTGGGGATCCTACACTGAAAATTTACAGAAATGTGCAGAGATTGTTATTTATTAACATTTTCACAACAATTACAACATCTGAACCAGAATTTCCTGGAAATAAAATGCTTTTAATTCCAAACATGGACTTCTTGACATGCCTAGTTTCCATTTACCGTTATTTCCGGACTATTAAGCGCACCCATATACTACTGCCACACCTACTGAATTTGACAAAGATTTTTATTTTAAACATAAATAAGCCGCACCTGTCTATAAGCCGCAGGTGTCTACATTGAAACTAATAAACTTTACACAGGCTTTAACGAAAGACAGAGTCTGTTATACGGTGTAACGGGTGAAATAAGTTGCGCTTCCTTTAAGAGCAGAGCGGCATTTTTGGAATAGCCTGCTGCAGCATTTTTCCGCTATTACTGCATGTGTGCAAGACTAAGGATTATGTCCCTATTATTTTCTGATGCTTATTTCTAAGTTTCTTTGACTAACCCTTAACACTGTTGCCAAGAAAAATAAAAAAGCACGAGTTTTGGAAACCTGTCTGTGCTTATATGATTTCTGTTGCAATTGGAGTTAGCGAGATTTTCCTTCACCCAGACTCAACGCGTTACAACGGCTTGTATCTAAACAGTAGCCTACCAAGAAAGTCATTGTTCACTGTCTTCCTCCTTCCTTTCACAACAATTTCTCTCTGGAGTTTATCTTTTGGCATCGTCGTGCGTTTAAAATAAAAGTTTTTTCTCCCGATGCCGTGCAGCTCAGAACACAGGTGAGGTGCGTTTTTCATTGTTTTTTTTTCATTGGTCTAATGTTATGGAGTTCAGTTTTTTGGCTTGAAGTTTGTGAAACCGGGAAAAACCCAGGAAAAATTCATAAATAAGCCGCTTCGTTGTCATAAGGTCTTCGTTTCCTGTTTACAAATCTGGTCTTTGGGGTCTATATGACCCCAACAATTGATAGAGAAATTATACAAAAAATATACATTTTTAATTATACGAATAATATATATATTTTTTTGTTTACTTCTCATCTATTCATTAATGCTGTGTTTTGGGAGATATGAAGTACTTTTGTACCTATTTACCACACAATTCCTTAACTACACCATAAGCTTGCATATGAAATATTAATTTTTTATGAAAAAATCACTTAAATGATGATCTAAATTTCTGATTTATGCTGGATTTATAGATTTTTTTCGACAAATGAAGAAAAAATATTGAGTTTTTTTCACATTTCCCATTCATTTCAATGTGGGGTCATATTGACCCCGAAGACCAGAAGTGTAAAAAATCTTTTTACATACCTTCAGAACAACCGAATCAAGCCCAGTTTTTGTGTGTGTGTATAGATAGATTATGTAGGAAAAGTCACAAAATATTATTCCACTCAGATGAAGGGAACCCTTTTTTCATCAAGGAAAAGTCGATTGGGGTCATATAGACCCCAAGGACCGATTAAAGGTTAAGCCGCGGGGTTCAAAACGTGGGAAAAAAGTAGCGGCTTATAGTCCGAAAAATACGGTATGCACCTTGTACTAAATTCAAAGAATGTTTGCGTTTATACACAAGTGAGCTGATTTCTGTCTCACACTGTGACTGACATCAAATGCATAATGTAATGTAGATTTTTTTTTTATCAGGGGTCTACATTTCTTTATCACTAATTCTCTCCATTTGAAAGTGATAAGCTGCTACTGTGAAACTTAAATCAGAATCAGAATCAAAATAGCTTTATTACCAAGTACACACAAGGACTTTGATGTGGTAACAGGAGCTTTCAGTGCAGGAGAAGTACAGACATAATGTAACAAAATATAAGTAAAACAGAGAACCCAGCCATTAGGGGGGCACAAGCCAGTGTACTCTTAGTGCCGGTCCCAAGCCCGGGTAAATGGGGAGGGTTGCGTTAGGAAGGGCATCCAGCGTAAAACATGTGCCAAATCAAATATGCGGATCACAAATGAGAATTTCATACCGGATCGGTCGAGGCCCGGGTTAACAACGACCGCCACAGGTATCGTTAGCCGACAGGGTACCGGTGGAAATTGGGCTACTGTTGGCCGAAGGAGGAGAAGGAGAGGAGGAAGGCGTCTACAGAGACGGCAGGAAAAGGAGCAGTGTAGGAGAGTAGAGGTTCGGGTTGGTACTTTAAATGTTGGTACTATGACGGGTAAAGGGAGAGAGATAGCTGATATGATGGAGAGGAGAAAGGTAGATGTGTTGTGTGTTCAGGAGACCAAGTGGAAAGGGAGTAAGGCCAGGAACATTGGAGGTGGGTTTAAACTGTTTTACCATGGTGTGGATGGGAAGAGAAATGGTGTAGGGGTGATTCTGAAAGAAGCATACAGTAAGAGTGTAGTTGAGGTGAAGAGAGTTTCTGATAGGGTGATGATCGTGAAGGTGGAAGTTGAAGGGATGATGATAAATGTCATCAGTGCCTATGCTCCACAAGTTGGCTGTGAGATGGAGGAGAAAGAAAGATTCTGGAGTGAATTAGATGAAGTGGTAGATGGTGTACCTAGGAAAGAACGATTGGTGATTGGGGCAGACTTTAATGGGCATGTAGGTGAAGGGAACAGAGGTGATGAGGAGGTGATGGGTAGGTATGGTTTTAAGGAGAGGAATGTGGAAGGGCAGATGGTGGTAGATTTTGCTAAAAGGATGGAAATGGCAGTGGTGAACACGTATTTTAAGAAGAAGGAGGATCATAGGGTGACGTATAAGAGTGGAGGAAGGTGCACACAGGTGGATTATCTTCTGTGTAGGAGATGCAACCTGAAGGAGATTGGAGACTGTAAGGTGTTGGCAGGGGACAGTGTAGCTAGACAGCATCGGATGGTGGTCTGTAGGATGGTTTTGGAGGCGAAGAAGAAGAGGAGGAAAGTAAGGTTTGAAAGAAGAATAAGATGGTGGAAACTGAAGGAGGAAGAGTGTAGTGTGAGGTTCAGGGAAGAGGTCAGACAGGGGCTTGGTGGTGGTGAAGAGGTGCCGGATGATTGGGCAACTACTGCAGGAGTGATGAGGGAGGCAGCTAGAAAAGTACTTGGTGTGACATCTGGAAATAGAAAGCAAGACAAGGAGACGTGGTGGTGGAATGAGGAAGTGCAGGAGAGCATTAGGGGAAAGAGGTTGGCAAAACAGAAGTGGGATCGACAGAGTGATGAGAAGAGTAGGCAGGAGTACAAGGAGATGCGGCAGCAGGTTAAAAGGGATGTGGCGAAAGCCAAGGAAAAGGCATATGAGGAGCTGTATAAGAGGTTGGACACTAAGGAAGGGGAAAAGGATTTATACCGATTGGTCAGGCAGAGGGACCGAGCTGGGAAGGATGTACTGCAAGTTAGAGCAATAAAGGATGGAGAGGGAAATGTGTTGACTAGTGAGGAGAGTGTGTTAAGAAGATGGAGGGAGTATTTTGAGCAGCTGATGAATGAGGAAAATCAGAGAGAGAGAAGGTTGGAGGATGTGGAGTTGGTGAAGCAGGATGTAGATAGGATTAGTAAGGAGGAAGTGAGAGCAGCGATTAAGAGGATGAAGAATGGAAAGTCGGTTGGACCAGATGACATACCGGTAGAAGCGTGGAGATGTTTAGGAGAGATAGCAGTGGAGTTTTTAACCAGATTGTTTAACAGGATTCTGGAAGGGGAGAGGATGCCTGAGGAATGGAGAAGGAGTGTGCTGGTACCGATCTTTAAGCATAAGGGAGATGTGCAGACCTGCAGTAACTACAGGGGAATTAAGTTGATCAGTCACACCATGAAGTTATGGGAAAGAGTAGTGGAAGCCAGGCTAAGAGAAGAGGTGACCATCTGTGAGCAACAGTATGGTTTCATGCCGAGGAAGAGCACCACAGATGCCTTATTTGCTTTGAGGATGTTGATGGAGAAGTATAGAGAAGGACAGAAGGAGCTGCATTGTGTATTTGTGGATTTAGAGAAAGCGTACGACAGGGTGCCGAGAGAGGAGTTGTGGTATTGTATGAGGAAGTCAGGTGTGTCAGAGAAGTATGTGAGGGTGGTGCAGGACATGTATGAGGACAGTGTGACGGCAGTAAAGTGTGCAGTAGGTACGACAGACTGGTTCAGGGTGAAGGTTGGACTGCATCAAGGATCGGCCCTGAGCCCTTTCCTGTTTGCAGTGGTGATGGACAGGTTGACGGACGAGGTCAGACAGGAGTCTCCCTGGACTATGATGTTTGCAGATGATATTGTGATTTGTGGTGAGAGTAGAGAGCAGGTTGAGAAGAGCCTGGAGAGGTGGAGATATGCGCTGGAGAGAAGGGGAATAAAAGTCAGTAGGAGTAAGACAGAGTACATGTGTGTGAATGAGAGGGAGGGCAGTGGAGTGATGCGGTTGCAGGGAGAAGAGGTGGAGAAGGTGGAGGAGTTCAGGTACCTGGGGTCAACAGTGCAAAGTAATGGAGAGTGTGTTAGGGAAGTAAAGAAAAGAGTGCAGGCAGGGTGGAGTGGGTGGAGAAGAGTGACAGGAGTGATTTGTGATAGAAGAGTATCTGCAAGAATGAAAGGGAAAGTTTATAGGACTGTGGTGAGACCTGCGATGTTGTATGGATTAGAGACAGTGGCATTGAGTAAAAAACAGGAGGTGGAGCTGGAGGTAGCAGAGCTGAAGATGTTGAGGTTTTCGTTGGGAGTGACGAGGATGGACAAGATTAGAAATGAGTTTATTAGAGGGACAGCACATGTAGGATGTTTTGGTGACAAGGTGAGGGAGGCGAGATTGAGATGGTTTGGACATGTGCAGAGGAGGGACATGAATTATATTGGTAGAAAAATGCTGAAGATGGAGCCACCAGGTAGGAGGAAAAGAGGAAGGCCAAGGAGGAGGTTCATGGATGTGGTGAGGGAAGACATGCAGGCAGTTGGTGTAAAAGAGGCAGATATAGAGGACAGGGTGGTATGGAGACAGATGATCCGCTGTGGCGACCCCTAATGGGAGCAGCCGAAAGAAGAAGAAGAAGATAAGTAAAACAGACAATTAAATAAGGCACTATATATAGTGGGTACAGAAAGTATTCAGACCCCCTTACATTTTTCACTCTTTGTTATATTGCAGCCATTTGCTAAATCATTTAAGTTGATTTTTCTTCCTCATTAATATACACATAGCCTTCTTTATTGACAGAAAAACACAGAATTGTTGACATTGTTGCAGATTTATTAAAAAAGAAAAACTGAAATATCACATTGTCCTAAGTATTCAGACCCTTTGCTCAGTATTTAGTAGAAGCACCCTATTGATCTAATACAGCCAGGAGTCTTTTTGGGAAAGATGCAACAAGTTTTTCACACCTGGATTTGGGGATCCTCTGCCATTCCTCCTTGCAGATCCTCTCCAGTTTTGTCAGGTTGGATGGTAAACGTTGGTGGACAGCCATTTTTAGGTCTCTCCAGAGATGCTCACTTGGGTTTAAGTCAGGGCTCTGGCTGGGCCATTCATGAACAGTCACGGAGTTGTTGTGAAGCCACTCCTTCGTTATTTTAGCTGTGTGCTTAGGGTCATTGTCTTGTTGGAAGGTAAACCTTCGGCCCAATCTGAGGTCCAGAGCACTCTGGAGAAGGTTTTTGTCCAGGATAACCCTGTACTTGGCCGCATTCATCTTTCCCTCAATTGCAACCAGTTTTCCTGTCCCTGCAGCTGAAAAACGCCCCCACAGCATGATGCTGCCACCACCATGCTTCACTGTTGGGACTGTATTGGACAGGTGATGAGCAGTGCCTGGTTTTCTCCACACATACCGCTTAGAATTAAAGCCAAAAAGTTAAAATTTTGGTCTCATCAGAACAGAGAATCTTATTTCTCACCATCTTGGAGTCCTTCAGGTGTTTTTTAGCAAACTCCATGCAGGTTTTCATGTGTCTTGCACTGAGGAGAGGCTTCCGTCTGAGCTCCTCAGGCAGTTACTTTGACCTCATGATTCTCATTTGCTCTGACATGCATTGTGATTTGGAAGGTCTTATATAGACAGGTGTGTGGCTTTCCTAATCAAGTCCAATCAGTATAAACAAACACAGCTGGACTCAAATAAAGGTGTAGAACCATCTCAAGGATGATCAGAAGAAATGGAAAGCACCTGAGTTAAATATATGAGTGTCACAGCAAAGGGTCTGAATACTTAGGACCATGTGATATTTTAGTTTTTCTTTTTTAATAAATCTGCAAAAATGTCAACAATTCAGTGTTTTTCTGTCAATATGGGGAGCTGTGTGTACATTAATAAGGAAAAGAAATGAATTTAAATTATTTTAGCAAATGGCTGCAATATAACAAAGAGTGAAAATTTAAAGGGGTCTGAATACTTTCCGTACCCACTGTACATCCAGGATAAGACGACGTAGTCTGTCCAACTGAACCACATTTACGCATCACAGAACCAAAATCAGATTTTATGGATCAAAGTATTAAATCTGCATGTGTGCTTTCAGTTGTACAAACTTGACTCAGACTCAAGCCTTGTGTCTGAACACTGCCAAGGAGCAGTGAAGTGGACGAGCCGCAGTCAGAGCTGTCCATTTGACATGAGGCGCCTCATTATACCTGACAATCCTTCCCTGAGATCATCTTTATGAATTGTGACACACACAATTTAAATTGATTCGCTCATCCTTCTCCAGCTTTCATTCTCAGATAAAAAAAAAAAAGAATGAATATAAACTCCTTATCTGTCAGTTTGCTGGTACTCTGACGTGAAAAATTAAATCAGCATGCTATAAAAGAGAACATATTTGCATTTGGTCTTAAAGAATGCTCCGTCTTGGACTATATGGAACCTAGAGGACGCATGGCATGAACATGTGCTCTGGGTTATATCGAATAGAACAGTGTGTAGAAAATTAAATACTGCAGCTTCAGCCATTAGCATTGTGGTAATGAGAGACATATTTTGCATAATAGAGAATTAATTAAAGCTGCACACATGTCCAATTATAAACTGGCCGAAAGGTCACCTTTAAGAGTGAGGCTGTAATTTAATTCATAATGAATCTAGTGTCAGTCACTTTAGATACTTTTGGAGACTGTTCTAGAAATTAGTCACCATGTTGCATTGTGTTATAGACAAACTGATGCAAATACAAATCAACTCTGATACTGAATGAGCTCGCCAAAGACTCTGACTCATTTTCTTGCTTTCAAAACGTCTCTCCAAAAAAAAAAAACAGACAAAGAGTTCTTGATTTTATATATATATTTTTACAAAATATAGCCACTTCTGAAATAAGGCAAATATCTGAACTCTATTATTATTGAAAACTGGAAGGAAAACGAGTGCGCAAAAAAATTAATATTTTGCATGTTTTTCACATTTTAATGTTTCAGATCATCAAACTAATTTAAATATTAGTAAAAGATAACACAAGTGAACACAACATGCAGTTTTTAAATGAAGGGTTTTTTTTATTGAGGGAAAACAAAATCCTACATGGCCCTGTGTGAAAAAGTGTTTGTTAAAACTGTGGTTTATCACACCTGAGTTCAATTTCTCTAGCCACACCCAGGCCTGATTACTTCCACACCTGTTCACAATCAATACATTTTTTTAAACAGGACAATGATCCAAAACACACCAGCAAATCCACATCTAAACGGCTGAAGAAAACCAAAATGAAGACTTTAGAGTGGCCTAGTAGGTCCCCTGGTGGTCTAGTGGTTAAGATGCAGCGCTCCCACCGCTGCGACCCGGGTTCGATTCCCGGTCAGGGAACCATCCCCAGCCACTCTTAGTGCCGGTCCCAAGCCCGGATAAATTGGGGAGGGTTGCGTTAGGAAGGGCATCCAGCGTAAAACATGTGCCAAATCAAACGTGCGGAGGATCCGCTGTGGCGCCCCCTAACGGGAGAAGCCGAAAAGAAAGTTTTTTTAGAGTGGCCTAGTCAAAGTTTTGACCTGAATCCTATTGAGATGCTGTGGCATGACCTTAAAAAGGCGGTACATGCTCGTGAACCCTGATTTACAACAATTCTGCATAGATAAGTGGAACAAAATTCCTCCACAGCGCTGTAACAGACTCATTGCAAGTTATAGCAAGCGCTTGATTGCAGTTGTTGTTGCTAAGGGTGGCCCAAACAGTTATTAGTTTTAGGGGCAAACACTTTTTTTTACACATGGCCATGTAGTTTTGGATTTAGTTTTCCTTTAATAATAGATCCTTCATTTAAAAACTGCATGTTGTGTTCACTTGTGTTATCTTTTACTAATATTTAAATTAGTTTGATGATCTGAACCATTTAAGTGTGACAAACAAAATAAGAATTCACACCACTGTACATCACAATGTGTATAATTTTCATTGGGCTAGATACATGACTAGCAAATACTTTTTAAACAGTCTTATTTATTTATTTATTTATTTTTTTGCATAGTCATCATTCCCAAAACATATAGTAAAATTTAAAACAGAATCAGTGATCAGTGATTATAAAATACTAGATCAAAACTAGATTGATTTGTATGGAGGCATTTGTATATAGGAGACCAAAGATTTTTAATAACTGCTAGGATACAAACTAACACACACACACACACACACACACACATATATATTAAGTCATCAGATATCGACATTACATACATTCCCTTTCCATAATTTTATACCTTCTTCCAAAATAATACGTTTAATTATTTCCACATTTCCATTTTCTTTCTTATATCTTTTACATAAACTAAAAATGTATAATTTAATGGTCAGAATTCCTAAGAGCATCAATGAATTCAGCAAGTATGACCCTGTTTCCAGGTCACTATTTTAACCCCACATTCAATAACCACTGCATACTATGAACACCATACAAAACCTTCCATTTTCTGTTACTACACTTTTTTTTATTGATTATAAGCAATGTTTACTTTCTACTCGACTACATTTATGATTCATTATATGTACATTTTACTCCACTATATTTAATTTGACAGTTGCATTTTGCTGCAGAAGTGGCGATGTTGCTGTTGAAGAGGCTGCTGTGTTGGTCTTGAGCTCAGTTTGATTTGTATTTTAGAAAATAAAACCTCACAATTGTTTTTGGCTTTTTAAATACATGTATCTTTGTATTGGGAATAGTGCTTCTTTGACCCCATGTTCAATATGAGTAAAATAGTCAAGTGCTAATAAAATCAGTAGAATTTTACTATTTACTATTTTTCCTGTCATTAGGAAATCTCATCTAGCCACAAATCACAAAGAAACTAATTGTAAAAGTCACTCTGAGCCCATTTGACCTGCTTCCAACACATCAGCTTCCCGAATGATTGTTCATTAATTGCCTTATATATCCAAACCCTTGACAGATACCATTATAACAAAATAATCAGTTATTACCTTCACATGTTAGTGGTTCTAATGTTATGATTGATCAGTGTACTTAAACATCATTCTTAGGATTGGGTTTGGAATTTTAAAATATCTAGTGGCTTTAGAATGGTTGTTATGATCAGTTATGATGTGTTCAACATGCACTGCACTGTTAGTCAGTGTCATTGCTTGAATCTGTTTTGGGATCTGAAGGTATATTCTCACATTCAGTTTGTCTTTTATGTATTTCAGGAAATCCTTCTTCAAGACAGAATGTTGATGATTCCACCTGTACACTTTACCTTCAGACTCCACAATGGGGTTGACAAGTAGTTCTTTATTACTCCAATCTCGTCAAAGCCTTTTGATGTTTGCAGCTGGACCACTTGAGACTTATGTACAGGAAAGCATGATTTGATTCTTTTAGCTTGTCTTTGATTTTGGTCTTAAGATGTTCAAGATGTGTTCTACAGCCCATGGTAGTTGGATGTCATGGAGGTGAACTCTGTGTCTCCTTCTGTTGATGAGGATTCAGGGCATTGGATATGCCTCAAGACTTCACATTGTTTTAAATATCTTGTTAACGGCAACATCACATGCTCTACATTTAGTGGCTTCATCTTCCAAGTGTCCATTTTTATTCTCTTTGGTCATTCATGCTTCACAGGTTGAATGATTTTGCAGAGCGCTGGGGTTTTTTTTGGCATGAAGTCTCTGAGCTCTTGTTTAAGGTTGGGAGAGATCAGCCAGACTGTCAACACTTCAGATTCATCCTCCTAAGTGAAGTGTTATTATTTTCCAGGGAGCATGTGAGAGTGTGTCCGACAGAACTGCTTTTCTCTTTTAGGTGAGTGTCAGTTTGAATTTGTGCAGCTTAAGTTGTAAAAGTGTGGGAGCAGTTTTTACTCACAATAGTAACAAGGTCGATTGTCCATCCCTACTACGACTGCTTTTCCCATACATGTGGATAAGAATTTAAGAGGTGAAGACTACTGCCAGCAAAAAGGATCAGGTTTTAGTCCATGTTCCATGAACAGATGACCCACATAACTGATTTCTTTAAACCTGAATTTGCATTTGTGTGGGGGTTCAGTTTCAGTTTGACCTTTCGTGATTCTCTCCCTTCCTACCAGCATTTATATCATCAATAATTATGGCACATGAGAAGCCTGTAAAGATTTGTTCGATTGCTTGCTGGAACACCTCTGATTGTGAATTAATGCTGAAAGGCATTTACATAAAACTTCATTGTTTCAGTTCACACGTTGAGTTATTCAGTGAAGAACTGTGTACTGGTACATATTTCTTGAATATTTCTTGTAACTAGCTTGTCCTTTCATAATGCCAATTTTATGCACTTCATCTTTGTGATGTCAAATTAATTTTCACACAGTCTCAGCAAATAATTGTTGATTTTTACCCACAATATGAAATTTGCAATGTCGCTACTGTTGTTGAATTGTGATGAATCTCTAATTTAAATGAAATGCATGAAGGCATTTGTATGCAGGAGACCAGAAATGTTATTAACTGTCACAAGCAGAGCAACTGCACAAACACATGCAACAACACGTCTAACAGGAAGTATAAAAAATAAATAAATAAATAAATAAAACATCTCAGCAACTGAGCAGTATGTCACTATTGGCTGCACAATAAACCATCAGTTATCTTCACTCACATGAGCTGATTTTCAGTTCAGGCTGATCAATAAGGGACAAATATTGCCTGCCACATCATATTAATCACACTGTTTCTGATCTTTCCGTGATCACCATGAGCTACATGTACAGCTCTGATTTATACAAAACTCTGATGTTAGATTTTAAAGATATTTTTTACACACAACATGACAGGTCTTTTTAGGTGTCACCAAAATACGGTGGTTAATATGTACTAAAAGTGATCCAATGAAGGACAACTGGTGAACTGGTGGCAGGGTCAAAGCCTCCTAAGGCATTCTGATGCATAGAGGGAGTGAAGGCTAGTTCATCTAGCTCAGTCTCATAGAAGAGCTCCTGAAGCACAAATTACTGGAAAAGTAAAGCCTGGCTCTGATAGTACATGCACATGTACTGTGCACATTGACAATAAAGTTGAATCTGATCTAATAAGTTTCAGTACACCTTTCATTACAGCTTGCTACATAACTGGAGATTGCCAATGCTGATTCCTCTCTACTGCTGAAATTTAATACAATGGACCATTTAAAAATGGAAGGTGGGGGTATGACACCAGGATACACTTTGGAAAGAAGGCAAGCCAGTGGTGGTATGATGCTCTGAGCTATGCAAACTCAATACATTAACCGGAGCTCATGATTAAAAACAGGGATGCCAAAATGTATTTAGAAATTGTGATTGTGATACAATTTGTCTACAAACCTTTGATAAAATTCTAGATACACACATTTAACCAGGGAGTACCAGGGTGTTCAGAATAGGTCAGGTAATAACTTGTTCAGGTTATCTATTGCAATCTGAATACGGTTCATAAATCTTTCTGTATTTTGTGTTGTTAAAAGAGGGAAAAAAAAAGTATATTTTTTGAGGGGGATGATATAAATCA
The DNA here is from genome assembly GCF_946808225.1 of Silurus aristotelis. Taxonomy (NCBI): domain Eukaryota; kingdom Metazoa; phylum Chordata; class Actinopteri; order Siluriformes; family Siluridae; genus Silurus; species Silurus aristotelis. Next base: position 11,870,963 of record NC_139582.1, read on the forward strand.
GAACAAACGAAAATTCTGTTTGTTGAGTTGATACCGGAAAGCTGTTTATGCATGGGATTTGAAAAACAGAGATCATGTCTTCACCGTCTCTACAGTAAGGGTTAATGTCCCTGAGCCCATCCCTGAGTTGAATGATGTGCAACCAATGAGCGTCTCTCTAAGTGCCCGGTATAAATCAGCGCGCGCTGCGTCTCCACTTCAGTTACGCAGTGAACCCCGGCGCACACCGCACGCGCGTGTCCGGCACGTTGCCCATGCCTCTACCTCCTACCTCTGACTCTGCCTCAGCAGCATGCAGTCCTCACTGTTCGCCGTGGGTCACAGTTTCGGGCTCCCGACGCCCATGTCCTCCGCGTGGAAGCCTTCCGCGGACGCGCCGCTCGCGCTGCTGCTTTCCAACTGGTCCGCGCCCGACAGAGTCAACGGTACCGTGGACGCGCTGGAGCACAGAAGGCGCGCGCAGTCCTACGGCCAGTTCTCGCAGAGCTCCGCGGTGCTCGTCACCGCGCTCATGACGCTCCTAGTGTTCGCTACCGTGCTCGGGAACGCGCTCGTCATCCTGGCGTTCGTGGTGGAGAAAAGTTTGCGCACACAAGGCAACTTTTTCTTCCTCAATCTGGCCATTGCGGACTTTCTGGTCGGTGAGTGACTGGATACTGTATCGCACGCTCTGGAGAAAAAAAATAAACACCTGTGTGCTGGATTCATGCTTGGATTTGAACGTGATTTTAGAGACGTGCTGTATTTCATGCGTCAAAATTGCACGTGGGAGACCAAAACAGCAACATGTCATTGTTTAAAACGGGCAGAATAATAGAAAAGATCAGAAAATGCACTGTGCATGAACATTTCATGTCTGTTAAAGTTACTTTTATCATTAAATTATTCTTGCATATACTAAATGAAAAAAAAAAAACAATCAGATAAACTGATTTGTTGATTAATAAACGCAATGCTATATATTTATATTGTATGTATTTATGATGACATAACAGGACATACATTTATAGATTGAAGCTATTGCCAGATTTTAGTAAAGAAATTATCTATTTTAAAGATTTAACCTAAAAAGACTGATTTTTTTTTTTACATCTCAGAAGAGGTTCTACTTGCAATCTTTAAAAAAAAAAAAAGATGAATAGTCTGTTGTCATGTTGTACATGCATCTGAAACTAGCACAGATTATGATTTTGGAATTGTTGAACCACTCAAAAGTTTAATATGTAACTCTATTAGGGGTTTTTCATTTAGAAAGATAAAAAGTACAATGAAAAAGAAAAATGAAAAAAACGTATAAAAATCTGTCAGTTCCAAAAACATGCAGATAATCTGCATGTTTCCCTCTGTATTTGTATCTGTAGGTGGGTTTTGTATCCCGGTGTATATTCCCTACGTTTTGACTGGGGAGTGGAGGCTGGGCAGAGGTCTGTGTAAGCTGTGGTTAGTGGTGGACTACATGCTGTGTACAGCATCAGTCTTCAACATTGTGCTTATCAGCTTCGACAGGTTCCTCTCTGTTACCAGAGCTGTAAGTTGCTTTCTTTCCTGCTACTAGATGAAAAGCTGCAAAGTGGTTTTGATGCTTGAAATTAGAAAAATGAAAAAAACTGCCAGACAATCGTTCTCATTCTAATTTATTCAAGATTTTAAATCTTTTATTCTTTACATCCATCCAGATTTAGGATTAAACATCTATCATAATTTCATTAAATTGCATGTTAGAAAATGTGGTGTCTCAGAAACACCAATGGTTCTTAGACACCACACTGAGATATATATATATATATAGCTATATATATATCCATATATATATAGCTATAGGAATTTTTTTAAAGGTTCTTCTATGGGCTTATTTTTAAATCACAAATTAATTTGACTTTTTTGGAGCAAACAATTCTGCATTCTTAAAATATGTTTGGGATGGTTAAGGGTTATACCTGGAGGGTTCCACGAGGGGGAGCCATTAAGGTTTTGTCTATAAAGAATGGAAGGCTGCATGGTGGTAATGGATTAACAAGATAAGTTTTCTGTTTTAGGTGAGCTACCGCTGCCAGAAGGGTGTGACCCGTGAGGCCGTGCTGAAGATGTTGTGCGTCTGGTTGGCTGCTTTTCTCCTTTATGGACCAGCAATCATCAGCTGGGAGCACATTGCTGGGAAGAGTGTGGTTCCTCATGGCGAATGCTACGCAGAGTTCTACTTCAATTGGTACTTCCTGATGACCGCCTCTACTGTCGAATTCTTCACACCTTTTATAAGTGTAACCTATTTTAACCTCAGCATCTACATTAATATCCGGAACCGCTGTGTGCTCAGAGAAGAGCGTTCCACCTGCGTGCACCTCAGGAACGGGAGAACCAGAGAAGCCAAGCCGTTCTGCACTGCCGACGTTCAGCGTGTATTTTTTGTGAGGCCAGCTGAAGAGAGCAGTGTTGTTGAAAACTCAAACTCTAGGTCACGGTGTTGTCGGTTGTCCAACGCTACAGTGTCAGGAACTGATTCTGAAAATACCGGACGGACAACAAAGAGGAGAATGAGTGCAATTCCAGATCTTCCACCTCTTCAGGTTGGAGATGTGGTGAACGAGACGGGTTTTAATTGTGCTGAAAATGCATGCCTGTCGCACAGAAGCCGAGCTGACATTTCCTCGAGTCTCGCTAGCCGATTTCGCCTCTCCAGGGACAAAAAGGTGGCCAAATCTCTGGCTGTGATTGTGTGTGTGTTTGGCCTTTGCTGGGCTCCGTACACACTCCTGATGATCATCCGTGCTGCGTGTCACGGCCAGTGTGTTCAGCACTACCTGTACGAGATCTCCTTTTGGCTCCTGTGGATTAATTCCTCCATCAATCCTGTGCTTTATCCGCTCTGCCACACCAGCTTTAGGAGGGCTTTCAGTAAACTGTTGTGTCCGAGTAAAATAAAGATCCAGCCACAGTACATGGACCAAAAATACTAACACATGCAGGACTGAGATCTTTGAGGTGTTCATTTGTGCTGATGATGTTCGTGTCAGGGTGTTTAAGTAATCTCTATCAGTATTGGGTTGGTGTAATAAAAAAAGAAACTGTAGTACTGATTAAAGTACTGTAAACCCAGTCTTGTGTATCTTTCATGTTGTTTTTTGAGGTTTTTGGGTGAGCATGAAAAGCCTCAACGTGGTTTCAATTTAAGCAGTACTACAGGCATCGGGAGCCAGTAATTGATGCAACATTACAACTGGAGAATATGGAGCAACTAGAGCATCACATAACATACCAACGTAACATACAGCTTGTGCACAGTCACCAGACAGTCCAACACACTCAGAGGGGAGCATTAACAAATTCTACAGTTAAGATTAGGGAGTAAATAGAAAAAGCCCACCAAAAAGAAAATATTACTAAAGCCATAACCCTAAAGTTCCAGTTAAGTGCATGTTTCTTCTTGAGAAAAGGATTCTCAAGATGTTCATGAGTATCTCATGTGTGTATTACATGTATAAATATTTGTATATTGTTTAGGACCCCCTCCACCCCCAAAATTATTATCCTATTATTATAATCATCCAAAGAATCTGACCATTTTATCATGTTACTTGTTATAGAAAAAGAAAATTTGTGGAACCAAACAAAATGTCATGTTTATTTTGTCTTTAAAAAAATTGCAATTTTTTCACACGACCTGTCAAATGAAAATGAATGGAAATGTATTTCTCTCCACTGACTGATTAAACAGTGAATTGTAATAAAACTGCATGGAGTATTTTGTAAATCTTTGGGATTATGTTTTAATCAGAGAGCTTGTACACGGTAAAATGATTTCAAACTGCTACAAAAAGATATTATTTGGGAAATTAATGGATAAATGATGACTTAAAAAATGTAGACTCATGGTTTTTGACCAGATTGTTCAAGGTTCATCTGTACTGGTCTCTTAAAAGTCAAAATGCTGTCTTTATCCATGATCTTCAACATCCACAAGTGTAACTTTCTCCAGTCTCAGATTTTTGTTTAGACTGCAGTCAAATTGTGGGTGGTGCATGAAAAAATAGAACAATCAAAAATAGTTTACAGCATGTATCCTCTTTTTTTATATTTGGTTTGGAACGTTTTTTTTCCACATGGCAATCAAAACCTTTTAGATTACACCAAAGTCGAGCTCAATCAGATGAGCAGTTTTGCTTGCTGATGTGGTGGAATTTAATTAAATCATCAAGTGCTTTGCTCATAAAAGGACAAAATGTCATGTCCAGAAAATGAAGGGCTATTTGAGAAAATAAGGCTCTGGAGGGGGAAAAAAAGGAGGGAGAAAGAAAAATTGCAGTATTGTATGATTGACATTTCAGTCTCTAAGGCCTCTATTATTTCTATTTTTAAAAAGAAAAAAAAAAAGAAAAGGTGCAACATGTTCCATTCTGATTTTTTTCACTAGCTATTGTTGGCTCAGTGATGCTTATGACAGAAAAATTGGTTTACTTTCTTAAAAGGATTGTGTGGCCTTTTTTATCAGCTTATCATTCTGTTGTTAAATCGCGTATTAGTACCGAAGCGTCTCGGAGTGAGATTATTCTCATGATTATTTTTGCTCTCTGAGTTTAGCCAGCTTTAAAATCATGATTTACTCATTTGAAAGGAAAAAAAATCTACTTAGCAAAACAACGGCCATTTTGTTGTCAGGTTTCTCCGCTTTGAAAAGTCTGGTAGTTTCCGTGGCAACCGACAGCCACAGCCTGTGCTCGGAGAACTGCATGACTCGCACCTGTCAAGGTCACTTGGTTGGCTGATCTATAGAACACTGCACGCATCATCTTTACAAAGGCCAAGTGGTAGATTCATAGAAAGTGAAACATGCTGTCAGGAATTCAGGGAAGAGTTTTGGTTTCCTCATTGTTGAACACAAGCTGCAAATCACAGGATGATAATGTGCTTGTACTAATATTATTGTGTCACAATACCAGCTTATTCAGGCACTTATATAGCAGATGCTCTGCATAAACAGATTACAACTTACAGTAACGGTTTACAACTGTGCAGAAGTGTTAATATGAAGTGTCAGCACTTTGTAACCGTTAGGGGAAAAGATGTAACAAAATATTGTGATTTTCAGGACATAGTTTATACTTTACAGTTTGTCAGTATGTTTGTACTCATTAACTAAAATGAGTGAGATCATATTTGCTAATTAGTGCATGTTATGTTGTCGAATGCCAATGAGACCAGTTGGTTCCTGCTATCACTTTCATTATAGCTACAAACAGTAATAAGACACTAAAGACAAAGGTAAAAACCTGAAGAGGTCAATAAAAAAAAAAGTTAAATTAGAGCTTTATCTCTAAATGGTTCAAGGTGGAGGCTGGACTGCATCAAGGATCGGCTCTGAGCCCTTTCCTGTTTGCACCGGTGATGGACAGGTTGACGGACAAGGTCAGACAGGAGTCTCTATGGACTATGATGTTTGCGGATGATATTGTGATTTGTAGTGAGAGTAGGTAGCAAGTTGAGAAGAACCTGGAGAGGAGGAGGAGGTACACGCTGGAGAGAAGGGGAATGAAAGTCTGTAGGAGTAAGACAGAATACATGTGTGTGAATGAAAGGGAGGGCAGTGGAGTGGTGTGGTTGCAGGGAGAAGAGGTGAAGAAGGTGAAGGAGTTCAGGTACCTGGGGTCAACAGTGCAAAGTGTGTTATAGAAGTGAGGAGAAGAGTGCAGGCAGGGTGGAGTGGGTGGAGAAGAGTGATAGCAGGAGTGATTTGTGATAGAAGAGTATCTGCGAGAGTGAAAGGGAAAGTTTAAAGGACTGTGGTGAGACCTGTGATGTTGTATGGTTTAGAGACAGTGGCACTGAGTAAAAGACAGGAGGTGGAGCTGGAGGTAGCAGAGCTGAAGATGTTGAGGTTTTCGTTGGGAGTGACAACGATGGACAGGATTAGAAATGAGTTTATTATTGGGACAGCGCATGTAGGACGTCTTGGAGACAAGGTGAGGGAGGCAAGATTGAGATGGTTTGGACATGTGCAGAGGAGAAACATGGGGTATATCAGTAGAAGAATGCTAAGGATGACATGCAGGTGGTTGGGTTGAAAGAGGCAGATGTAGAGGACAGAGGGGTATGGAGACAGATGATCGGCTGTGGCGACCCCTAATAAGAGAAGCTGAAAGAAGACAAAAGCTTTATCTCTAAATTGACACTGAAGACAACATCCCTCATGTCAACATCTGCATAACAAACTGAATCCATTTATGTGAAGAGTCTTCCCGTGAATTAGCTGCTACTATAGTGGTGTCAGATAGTGTATTAAAACTACTATAGAAACAATAATATATTGTTTACACTGATAGAGTACCTTAACCACACAAAGCCACATGTTCAAGTTTTTTGTCTACTTGACAGGACTATACAAATGTGTATTTTGTATAAAAGCAGTCAAAATCCAGTGCTTTAAGTACAATTCTCTCATACTGACTACTGGATGTTCAACATGGCACCTTGAGAATTAGAATTGTCGCTTTCCACAAAGATGGCCTAGGCTATAAGGAGATCAGTAACACCCTGAAAGTGGGTTACAGCAGGGGTACAGGGTCATACAGATGTTTTCCAAGACGGGTTCCACTCGGTACAGGCTTCATAGGGGGTTGATCAAAAGAGTTGAGTCCTTGTGCTGTGCATCAGTTGCAGAAGCTGCTTCAAAAACAGGCGGATGAGTGTTTGCTTTAGAGGTTGCAGAAGCGACAGGTCCACTCGTCAGTGCTCAGACAATACGCTGCACACTGCAACAAGTCTGAAACAGGGGTTCCAACATGTACTGTGACATTCAGAAACTGGGCTGAACGGCAGTTTTTTACAACATAATAACAACCACAAACACACAAGATGACAAGAAGACAACTGCCTTGCTGAAGCGGAAGGTGATGGAGGGGCCAAATATCACTCCAGACATGTACCCTATTGAGCACCTGTGGGGCATTCTCAAGTGAAAGATGGAGAAGCGCCATGTGAATAACAGAGCAGCTCAGTGATATCATTATGGAGGAGTGGAAGAGGATCCCAGCAACAACCTGTGCAGGTCTGGTGAGTTCCATGCCCAGAAGGGTTAATTTTTCTGCTAGATACGATGGTGCTCACACTAAATATTGACACTTTAGACAGGACTTACTTAAGACTTACCTAAGGTGTACTCACTTTTGTTGCCAGTTATTAAGGCATTAATGGCTGTATGTTTAGATGAATGGATGGATGGATGGATGGATACTTTATTAACAAACTTACTAACTGACAAAGAGATTCACATGAGCTATTTTGGAAAGACTTCCACTAGATTTTGGAGAGTGTTTGTGGAGATTAGTGCTTATTTAGCTACAACGGTGTTCGTAAAAGTCAGGTGAGAAGACCTGGGCAGGTCGGCATGCAACAGGGCTCAATCAGAGCTCTATAGCAGGCAACTCATGTAAACCATATTGTCATAGAGTTGGTTTTGTATATCGGCATTGTCATGCTGCAACAGGTTTATGTCTCATAGTTCAAGTAAAGGGACACAGATAGAACATCCTACACAATTGCATGCCTCCAATTTATTTTGGTAACAGTTTGCAAGAAAATCTGGCTGGAAAAGTCATACTTTTGTCCTTATAATGTATTATCATTTTCCTTCAAAGTAATAATACGCCGCTCAGCTTCAGTATATTGTGCTAGTTTTCGAAAAAAATTACCCCCAGAAAAGAATTTAGACATAAAAAATTAAGCAAAAAGAATGATGGTGTGTTCATTAGGAACTGTCTGGCCTTTTAGTGTTAAATCGCAGTCTCTCCCACAGAGCCAGTAACACACAGATACACAACCTCATTAACCTTTCACACACACACACTGATCTATAGTGAGCTTCCCCACCCAAAACACACAAGTGTAATTAAGCAAAGGTCTAAATGTTAACCAAGGTGACATTTTTAATATTTAAAGAGAACAGCAACATATAGAGTAGGACTGAAAGAAAAAAAAAACTCTAGGGAAAATCCTGGCTGATCAAAAGAAAGTGAATCAACAGCAGGGAAAGTGTGATGAAGCAGATCTGAAGCCTAAATTTGAGTGTTTTACTCCTCCAGTCAGAGATTAACTATTAAAATTTACTCATCATACATTTTTATCCAATTATATTTACATTTAATGAGAAATACTGTTACAGTTGTTCTATCCTGAAGATAGAGCCTTTAACCCTGACTGATTGATTGCAACCACTGATACTAGAAACTCCTTTCGTAAAATTTCAATCTTATTTAACTTTTAAACTGGCCACGACTCTTTCCGCTCATCCTGTGCTTGTTCCTGGTCATTGTCTTGAAAAACTCCACCCACTTTGCCTTCTTCGGTTAACCGCGAAAATAGTTTTCTACATTATTGGGTTTTTTTTTCCTGATAAATAAATCAAAGTTTCACAGGGTTAATATTTTGTTTATTTGAGCAAATGTCATGAAATCAATGATATTCTGTTTTTTAGCTGATTTACAGTTTGATTATAGACACATTATACACCAAGGAAACAGAGGGAAATCATGAGTTTCAAAAAAAATATAAGGGAACAGGATACACAGAGCTGGAGGCTGAGGAAATTGGTAGAGACATTCACATCTGCGTCCACTCTGTAGGAAAGCCAACGCACCAGCATGTGACAAACACACACCATTGTATCTTTTCACATTTCACTCCAGCATACACTTACAACACCGCCACAGAAATAAACAGCCTGGAATAGCAGGGAGGTCGAAAAAGGCAAACAATGAAAACGACACACAAATTGATGGCAGGAAAAATGGAGAACAAACGGCAGCACAGATTCGTTTTAAGCGTAAGGATACGCGGCACATCGTAATGAACCTCCACACAGAGACACACATCAACCTCGGGCTAACCGAGAAAAAGCAACAATAAAGAGTGAAAAAATACTAGAACGGTATTACAAAAAGACAGAAAGAGGAAAAAGGATGAAAACAGAAAAAAAAAAAGGAGAAAGCAAAGAAATGTTAGACTTATTTTACTTATAGAAAGAAAACAAGACATTAAGAACAAAAGGAGAAAGAAAAAAAATGGAAATATGGCGGGCCGGGTTGGTTTTTCTATTAACTGGAGCAAAAGCTCAAGTGTGAAAACACACACAATCTCTCTCTGTGTGTCTATAGGGGTGTGTACACAGACAAATGTAGGTATGTGTGTTAAGTAAAGGAGGCGTGGCCTCTACAGCACCAGCCCCTCATAGGCGGGGCCCTCTGACTCTGGCGACTCCCTTTGCAGGCGCAGGTGCTCCAGTGTGTTGTGGAAATGTTTGTTGATTTGTTCCGTCTCCTCGCTCGCCTCCAGGTTAGGCAGGTCCTCGCGGATCTTCTGGATGAGCTGATTCAGGACCTGAACAGTCACCTGTGGAGGATGTGCGCGCACACACACAGAAATCAGGAATGCAGCTGACTAATAATCCATATATTATGTAATCCTGCTCCCGCAAATAGACAGAGTTACACAGCAGCGTTACTAGAGAAGTTGATTATCTTGCAATAACAGCAGATCCCATTGTGTTTTATTGCTCTTATACCACTACAATTCCCTCAATGTGTGACTTTTCACTCGGAGTTAATCTAAACCTTCTGGCCAATAAGTGCGCAGAAACAGAAGCGTGACGGAGTAGGATACACAGAAAGAGTTATTAATATGCTGAACACGAATCCAGCCTGAGAGAATGGAAGAGACGAGCCAAACATCCTACTGCTTTTATATTCTTTACACAGGAGAGACTCGAAAATGCTTAAAAAAGTCTTAATCTAGGTCATGCCTCAGAAATCCCAGTGACCAGAAAAAGCAACAAGATGAAAGCCACGAATGTGTATACTGTGGGCTCCTGTTAAATTACGGCAGGTGAGAGGTCTGCTTTTGCACCTGAGAGGCTGCTGAGATGAGGGAGTAATGAAAAGTGGGCTGCAGCTGGGTGCACCTGGAGTGCTCGATTTAGGACAAGATAGGACAGGAAGTATTTCTCTCTTCCAATCGGTAACGTGTGATGGACAGTGGTGAGGCTGATGTACCCCGTGGGGGCAGCGTGAGTTGCTGTCTAAATAATAAAGGCCACCTCTGTGAACACTGGTGTGCTTGTGATAAGATTAGAGTGCATTAATGAAGTATCTACTGAACGTTTACATTACATAACAGCTTTTGGGAGATGCCCCTGCCCAGAGCGACTTACATTCTCATTCACAAAACTGTACAGCTGAGCAGATCACGGGGCCCAGGAGTGGCAAGCTGGGTGATGCTGTGATTTGAACTCATAACATTCGATCCAAGTCCAATTCCTTAACCTCTAAGCTGCAAATTATCATGGAGATATAACAGTTCTGTAAACATCTGTTGATGCATTACTCATAGGGGGAGCTAAGTACCTGCTAACAGATCTGTCATGCTGTTACAAAAAAGAAAGATTTTTGTATGTTTGTATTTATGCAGTTTTTGAACAGAAACCTGTGAAATGCAGCTACGTAGCACAGAGCTACTGCTATAGAAAATAGATAAACAACTGGCCAAATTCTACAGTTCAGGTGCATATGTACTTAAACCAGTGGAGAAAAAAGAGAAAAAAAAACAAAAACAAAAAAAAACACATTTCCTGCACAATTTTCTGGTCCTTACCAGGCATTATATAATAGCTTTCTGTTTAAATAAGTTTTTCTTATGCATCATATGTCTTACATTAGCCACCACGTTTAGTATAGTTAACTAGGTTCTGTGAGTAGCACACAAGTAGTATTTTATTGCCCTCTTCCTCTGAAATTGCTAACAAATTTATGTTTTGTCCAGAAACATTGTCCAGGTTTTCCATTAAGCAATATTAAATGTTACAAAGCTAAAGGACTAAATACATCATGAGCAACAATAAGCTAAAAATACTGAGGTCGAAGGCATTATGTTCTATGTTTACCTGCTGAGATGTGCATGTGGTAACCCACACACATACACGCGCGCACACGCACACACACACCTTTCATCTAAATGCATTTCTGGTCCTCGAGATTTCAGACCCAAGTTCTATTGATCTTATTGAAAGAAGAATGTGTGTGTGAGTGCGAGTGTGAGTGCGTGTGTAAGTGTGAGTGAGCGTGTGTTTTTTTTTCCCTCCCTGATAGATAAACAAATGAATGAATAACCTCTGAATGTAAAACATGCACAGCATGCTGGTTCAATATGTTTGTTTCTCTTTGCGCACACACACACACACACACACACACACACACACACACACACACACACACACACACACACACACAGCTGGCAAGAGTATTATTTTTTTTCAAGTGAAAAAAGGGCAAAATGACAAGAGAAGTTAAAGGGCAGTAAGTGTAAGTCAGTAAGGTTTATATTTGCAGCACTGTGCAGAACTATGCAGAAACAGAAAACACTTAAGAATAAGAAATATTACAGATTTTAAATTGTGAGGAAAATAAAACTTTGCTCCTGCTGTGCAAAATACCATCTTTGCCAGACAAACAAACGCAGCAAAAGGCGACAGAAAAATTATCTTGTTACTTCGTTTCAAATTCTGCACACGATAATTCAATGTCCTGTGAAAGTTTCTGTAGGAGTATTTCTGTTTTCTCTGTAAAGCTGCTTTGTGACAATGTTAATTGTTAATGGAGCTAATAAAGACCAATTTGAATTTAACTGAAAGTTCAAGATTGCAGACATAAGCTGACAGGGAAAGAGCTACCAAACATGATTTATCAGATTGTTCCCCTTTAAGAACCAAATAAAATATAGAGTAGGGAAGAATAAAGATGTAGGACATAATTCAAATCGAAGAATTAAAAGCAGAAAAGTCGAACGTACCGCATCGTTCTCCCGCTCGTAGAAGCACACATAGCGGTTGAGGATCTCGATGAAGAGTTGCACTTGCAGAGACGGGTCCATACACTGATTGGCGATCTTCAAAGCCTTCTTCAAGCATTCCATCACACGCTTCCCATCACGGATCTGTCACACAAAACACACATAAACGGTCAGCATTTAAACAATGTTTATTTGTTTAAAGACATCATTCAGTTGAGAAAACATGAATCGATGCTTTACAAAGACCCTGCATGAAAGAGATGCTTTGAGCTGGATGCTATCTCCAAGCTCCCTAAATACGTCGCCAAGGGCAACGACAGCTTCGATACAGAATCATCATGCTGTGTGGTTCGGCGAGACCTTTGTTTGCTTTATAACGGTTGCCAAACACCATGTTTCCTCTGAAATTCAGCACATTAACTAGGTCGTTGTGAAACAACAGAAACTTTGGGTCATATCGCTTAGCAAAGAACATCATGTACAAAGAAATGCAAAGAAAAGAATTAGAAAAAGAAAGTGTCAACCTGTCATTTATTTTCTGTGCGCGCTCACGGCAAGGGAACTGCGACTTCAGTAAAAGGTGACATTTGAATTTTCTCAGCTCGATGCAAATTAGGTATGACAAATCTGCAATTGGCTTGAATGATTCTTTTGAAACAATTCTATGATGTGTGTGTGATCCGACGTTATTTCAAATCCTCGCTCACAACTTGAGCTCCTGTGTTATGCCAGCTTGTGTAGTCTGTCCGTATTCGGCTCTATGCGAGATCAGTGAACAGATACTGCTAGTTTTGGAAATTGTACATGACATACACTGTATAATATCAATCCATTATGATTGTTCAGTGCAGAATAAGTGACCATTGAATAAATGTCACACACATGGGCATGTCTTCTGGAGCTTCGCTTGTTCAAAACACTATATATATATATCTCATGCTTGAGCTACTGCATACGCCTCATTTTAATATGTCCTGATTGAGCTTTAGTCGATCACATGACCATAACATGTCTAAGATGTTCCTGTACTAGTTCCCTGAGAAGCATTGTTTAAATGCAGTCTATATTTACAGACAGCCAAGCTCAATTTAATCACCTCAAACCATGTGGATTTTTCCAAAACATGCGTTTAATGCAAATAAAAAGACTAAACAACTTGAGTGATTTGTCTTGATTATAAGCCAAAATGCATTATTATTCCAGAGGGGAATTTCAGAAGGCTGTTTCTCCTAAGTCTGCATCACTATGGCATATCTAGTGATATGGAGGAGTGGTAGCTCAGTGGTTAAGGTGCTGGGTTACTGATCGGAAGGTCGGGGGTTCAAGAACTGGTATCGCCAAAGGTGCCACTCTTGGGCCCTTGAGCAAGGCCCTTAACCCTCTGTGCTCCAGGGGTGCCGTATCATGGGTGACCCTGCGCTCTGACCCCAGCTTCCGAGCAAGCTGGGATATGCAAAGGAAAAATTTCACTGTGCTGTAATGTATATGTGACAAATATTCTATTCTATCTACATGATTAGCACTGGCTTCCCGAACGCCAGGAAATGCAAATGAACGGACAGAAAGCATGATGGGATGAAGCCTGCGTACCAGGAGATACATTTGATTCAACGCTAAATTAATCAAATCGGATTACACAGACCTTGTCGAGATGAGCTGTCTCTCTAGATCAAACTCAGATCAAACGGGGGGGGGGGGGGGGGGGGGTTTAGAGATAGAAAGCCATGACATTCCTGATACTAATCTCCAAGTAAATATGCTGTACCTGCTTTAGAAGCTCACTGGATCACAGCGCTGCCATTCTGATTTGAATACATTTCCTTGTAAAGCACAATTTTGTCTCAACATATGACAGAGTAAAACAATCCCAATGTGCTCGAACAGAAAAGAAAAAAAAAAAAAAAAACACAAAACACACAACCAAAATTAGACAACAATAAAATTAAAATTAGACAACAATAAGTGGCCACATATTCCCTTTGAAACTCCAGGAACTTCCTAAAATAATCTCTTCACTACCTCATAGTTATAATCATTATCATACTCCTCCTCACATCAGTTTCTAAACACACATTTTCCGTGAAACTCTTGACTTTCAGAATATTAGGTTTAATTAGTGTCACCTAAGAGCGTGTTTTTCTCCATTTACACCTTTACATGAATAAATAAATTTCTAATTACACTCTAATTTCATCAGCACTTCAGGGGAAACATGTAACAGGAACTGCGAGTATGAGACCCTAATGAAGGAACCTCCAGAGTGCATGAGTATTTTTATATTTATTTATTTGTTTTTCCAATCCTGAAGATGTTTGAAATTAATTTTTTCCTGAGTTTTACACTAAAGATTTGATTTCTGCTTTCGGTATACCGCGTCTCAAATCGTACGCCACACACACTAACCATGCACTTCCTGGATTTTTATAAGAACTTAAAATAAATGACTGAATAAAAACATTTTAAACAAAATCTTAGAGTATTTCAATCCCAAACAACCCAATCGTTCAATCAATCAATCGGCACGGTCCTCTCGTGGCTCTGCCTCCGCAAACGCTTTCTCAGTGCAACAGTGATGAACACCGCGGTGCTACAGGATCCTGATTGGTTAGAATGTGGTGTTAAATTTTCTATAACAGCCTCTCTGACAATAGCACAGATTTATATTAAAAGACTTCTGAAACTTTATGGTTTCCATAGCAACAGCTCATTCACAGAGACTTGTATGGCGGATGCTCTACTAACAATAATAAAATAATGTGCGGAATCATTTATATGGTGATGTTTTATGCAGACATTTATAGAAGGAATCTTAAGTGTCGGCGGTGAGGTGATGAAGAAATTATACCTGCAAGAATGTAATAACAGGAACGAACTCGTTTTAATGTAACAATAAACTGATCAGACGTCTGATGTGTAATTCTTTAATAAACATCTAACCAACTGCTGAAGAGGACGAAATGGAGCATTTTTTGCAGTCATTGAAAAATCTTCAGCATGATTATTTTCGGATAACAGCATAAACATCATATTTTAAAAAAATCATACACTACTATTTGTAACTTTATATAAACATTTGCACAGACACCAATAAAGAACGCCGGCAAGAGAATGCGTAGAGAGATTGTGTGGTTGCCATGGTCACATGTGTCTTATCTTTACTTTATAAGAATTTCGGCCAATCACTGCAAAGTATTAAAAAAACTAAAAAAAACTAACAAAAAATAAAAATAAAAAATCTTTTTTCTCACCTCCATCCTTAAGAAACTGCTTTGTTTTTACTGTCTAGATGCAACCAAAACACAAGAAAGACTATTTTTCTACAATTTTTTATATTTTATAACAAATGATTTAGCTTGCCTGCACTACATGCATTAATCTTACACTGAGGCAGAGACACGGCTGCAATCACTCACTGTCTGTCTGCCATTTTTAGAGCCTAATTTCAACACGTGGGATATTTTCTTCTCAGAACCTGTCCTCAGGGCAGAATCCACTCCATTCCTGCAGTCATTAAGAACAGGAAGCTCTGCTGATCAGATTTGCTGTCTCTCACACTACAACAGTCCACTCTTCATCTCCACACTTAATTTAACTCCAATTATTTTTTTATTAACATTTCTATTTTACTCAGGATTCCTACCTCATCTTCTGCTGAAAAACAGATTCGGCTAACTAAAAGCAGTGAAGTATAAAAGTATAAATAACAAGGCTATTCTAAGAAATGCATATTGGATCATTTATCTCGGTATTGATATAGTTATTTGGCCCCTCAATGGATTCCTGCTGCAGCACTCTGAACGCTAAATTGAAGTATAAAAATAGAAAAAACCCTCTATTCATATTTAAATAACAACAACAAGCTGGGTAGAGAGACCGATAAACTGACACCAAACAAGCAGACAGACAGCTTTACAAATTGACTAATACACAAAGAAAATTAGACGGAGAATCAGATAAAGTCTGACAGAAGAGCAGACAGGCAGATAGATTGACAGGCAGAAAAAGAACCTGACAAACAGAAAAACAAAACAGAGGCAGACAGACAGACATGATAAGAGAGACAGAAATTCTGAAAGTCTGACAAATAGATGGTTTGTTTACAGACAAACTAACCGACATACAGAAACTTTTGTCACTTGTTAGGACACTGCAATAGAAATGAATCTGATGTGATATTACTGGTTGTCTCTCCACGGGTGTAATACATTGCAGTCTCACAACCTTTAACAACAACCAACTGATCAATACCCGACCTCTTTTTTTTTTTTCTTAATAAAGGAAAAAGCAGTTAGAATCTGTAACTGAGAACGGCATGAAAAGGAGTAAAACAACACGACAGTGCCACTCCTCTCTCTCTAGGGGTATGGTGTATTGGGAATGGAAATTTCTTTACCTATAGAATTCTGCATTTACATGTGGTATAAACAAACAGCGATGGCCTTCCCACAGGCCCACCTACACATGCACGCACAGACACACCCACCTACAGGCCCACCCACCTCATCTCCGTTCTTGTCGGTGTTGCGTCCAGACCAGAAGAGGTGAGCGCAGATGCTGACGGCGCGGCATTGGTCAGGTTTCTTTAGCAGTTTGGAGGCTGCGAGAGCGCACTGAGTTCTCAGAGGCTCGTGGTTCTCCTCACTGAAACAGCGCATGCGCTCAAACGTGCCAATGATCAGTGTGATGGCTGCAAGCTGGGCCTTAGAGTCACTGATTTCATCCTCATAAAGAGAGAACGCCTGAGCCAGAGATAGATAGATAGATAGATAGATAGATAGATAGATAGATAGATAGATAGATAGATAGATAGATAGATAGATAGATAGATAGATAGATAGATAGATAGATAGATAGATAGATAGATAGAGAGGGAGAGAGAGAGAGGGAGAGAGGGAGAGAGGGAGAGATGCAAATGAACAGAGAGAGTGAGTCAGAGGCAATGACGGTGCAAAAAAATTAATAAGTAAAATATAAAGCATGATCCAAAATAAGAAACAGGGGGACAGAGAAAGCAAAACAGAAAAACAAACCCTGTGAATAATAAATAGATCTATCTGTGTCTGAAACAGGTAGATGCAGAAATACACTGATTCATTATTAACACTTTTTCTGAAGAACCTTTCCCCCCGCGTGCTAGTGAGCGAGAACAGAATACTTATGTCCACTTTTCACCTCCTCCTGTCCCCAAGTGTCTCACCGAGGGTTGCTGTTGCATCAATTCTTTGTTAAAACCCCAAGTCACGCTTCACGCTACTCCTCTACCTGTGACATGAACTCGTAGGCGACGGTCTCGTGATTCTCGAAGCCAATCTCTCCTGCAGCGAGCGCCCCCTGCAGGAACAGACGCAGTGGCAGCTCGGCCAGCTCAGCCTTTATCAGGGCGCTGATGGTCTGATGGGCGAAAGAGAAGATCTTCTGGCACTTCTTCTCCCACTTATCATCCTGCAGATGAAAAGACAAGAAGAGACAAGAAGTCTGATACGGAAACCTGATGCGTTATGTGACTGAGCTACAGAGAGTGAAAGGGAAATAAATGACACAATGATAAATCCAGATGGTTTACTTATGAATACAATTTAGAAGACAGGAAAAGACTAAAGGAAAAAATCTTTAAGATAAAGGTGGATTTTCTGGAAGCATTTTCGAGCCTAACCTCTCGCTCATTGTCAGTCAGTCGGCAACTATACCTGCGGTCACCAAAGCAAACGCCTGAGGCAAGAGGAATGAAAATCCAAGAGCTCACATTCACAGCTCTGTTATTTGCTCCTCTGTCATTTTAACTCCACGAATCAACAACAACGATTTTGCTCTTGTTTTAATCCCTTCCTTACACTTCAGCCAAACTGCCCATGACTTTAAACAGAAGTAGTTACGGATTCATCTAAAATATTCAAAATCTTTTAAGTCTCTCAATAAAAATATTTCAGTAATCTGTATTTATCAGAGCAAATTTTCCTAAATACTGTTTGTTTCTGTTGAAGAAATCTTAAAAAAAAAAAAAAAAAAAAAAAAAAAATCACACTGTAAACTTCATCCTAGTGTCTATTCTCTTACCATTGTATACATTTTTGCCCATTATGGCCAGTGATCATGGTCAACCTTCATGACATAATAGGGCTGGGCGATAAATCGATTAACTCGAATGTGTAGTTTACATCGATCTGTTTTAATAAAAATCGGTTTTCTCTTTAATGTCCGCCGACGCTCCCCTCTGGGCTCCCATAGTTTCGAACGAACTCAGTTATGTTACTATTTTCACAATTTACAATGGCAGGGCCGCCATCTTGTATTTTTGGCTTGTTGTTTCTGATTGCACTTTAACCCAAAATGGGTTATAATCCCAGAAGGGTAAATAAACTTTATTCAATAAAGTTAAAACTTTTTTTTTTTTTATGTTTTGTCATATGCAGATTGATTTTAAGCAGAGGGCAAAAAAATCTATTTAAATCGCAAATCGGATTTTTTTGTGAAACAAATCGGGGATTTTTTTTTAGGCCATATCGCCCAGCCCTATGACATGACAATGCAATTTTTGTTGGTCTTTTCATACAAACATCCACCATTATACCATTTCTTTCTTAAACAGCATGAAAGAGGGAGCAAGAGGGAGGGAAAGAAGGAAGGAAAGAGGACAAAGAACAAATCCAGGAACAGATTTTAGAATGCAAGAGGGCCCCTTCCTTCCATCACTTTATACTTTCTTCCTTCCAAGAGTGTGTCTGGGTTTGTGTGTGTCTGAGAGCATGCATATGTGTGGGGCATAAGTGTGGAGACGTACTGAGGAGGCATTGTCTTTGTAGAGGAAGGCCAGCTGATAGGCAGCGAACACCAGCGGGGGCAGCGTGTAGCGGATCCTCTGATTACCCCCGGCTCCGAAGTGCTTCCTGGCTGTGTTTAAAATCTGTAGGGGGTACAAAATAGAATGAAAAACTGTGGGGCGTGTTCGAATAATTCATAGCGCCGTAACAGTAAGACGTCTTCTGTAGGTTCAACAGATGCCATATTCATTAGAGTCTCATTAGGACAATTTGGAGCGTTCTGTTAAAATGATGTACCTGATGTGTTCTGACACCATTTTATTAAGAGAAAAAAAAAGAGAGAGCGTGCAAGAGAGGATGAGAAAAGAAAGAGTAGAGAGAGAGAAAGACTAATTAAAAAAATTACTTTTTGTACAAGTTCAATTGCATAACAAAGTAAACAGCATCCGATCAATAATCAAGTTCAGGTCATTATCCTCTTTAAATAAATACTTATTGCTAATTAACCTGCTGCCTTACAATCACTAACTTTAATGATATTTCAAACAATGTCACAGACAACCTGCAATATAAACTGTTAGTACTACACACCAGGTACTGTAGTGGTTTGTGAGTACAGTGACGGTACTACACACCAGGTACTGTAGTGGTTTGTGAGTACAGTGATGGTACTACACACCGGGTACTGTAGTGGTTTGTGAGTACAGTGACGGTACTACACACCGGGTACTGTAGTGGTTTGTGAGTACGGTGACGGTACTACACACCAGGTACTGTAGTGGTTTGTGAGTACGGTGAAAGAACTACACACCAGGTACTGTAGTGGTTTGTGAGTACAGTGAAAGAACTACACACCAGGTACTGTAGTGGTTTGTGAGTACAGTGAAAGAACTACACACCAGGTACTGTAGTGGTTTGTGAGTACAGTGAAAGAACTACACACCAGGTACTGTAGTGGTTTGTGAGTACAGTGAAAGAACTACACACCAGGTACTGTAGTGGTTTGTGAGTACAGTGAAAGAACTACACACCAGGTACTGTAGTGGTTTGTGAGTACAGTGAAAGAACTACACACCAGGTACTGTAGTGGTTTGTGAGTACAGTGAAAGAACTACACACCAGGTACTGTAGTGGTTTGTGAGTACAGTGAAAGAACTACACACCAGGTACTGTAGTGGTTTGTGAGTACAGTGAAAGAACTACACACCAGGTACTGTAGTCTTTTGTGAGAACAGTGACGGTACTACACACCAGGTACTGTAGTGGTTTGTAAATACAGTGAAAGAACTACACACCAGGTACTGTTGATCCGGATCGTCGGAATGCAGCAGGTGGATAAAGCGGCCCACTAAACTCTGCTCCTCTGCAAAGTCCTCTGGGTCAGGATCCTCTGCAGGCTGATCTGGCTGATCCTGGATCAGTGTTGACACCAGATTCAGGATCGCATCAACCTGCATAGAAACACACATATTCAGCAATAAAGGCAGAGCATAAAAAGATGGAAAGAAAGCGCAATCTTAAAAAAAAAAATGTAAAAAAGAAATGCTGCAAAATATATACATTACTAAACAAATACAGGCACATGCAGACAAAGAGAAACAGACATATAGCAAAATATTACAAACAGACAGAAAATTACAAACAGACAGATTTTTTAAAAGTAAAAACGGATCAAAAATCTAAACCGAAAGACACAATGAGGCAAACAAGTAGATACCAAGAGACAGACAGATAGACAGAGACCTACAGATGTACAGTGATTGACTCACACACACAGACGAACAGAAACTTATAATCAAAGGCCAATATTCAGGGACAAAAAAACAGGGCAGACAGACAGTTTGTGAAACAAAGACAGACAGGCAGAAACATAGAAAGACAGCTTGAAGACTCAGACATGATAGAAGAGAGAGAATGACAGCTAGAGACAACGCTGAACAGATGCAAATGCAGACAGATAGAGACAGGCTAAAAATCCACTATACACAGAAACAGATAGAGAAAGAGACATAGACATAGTCTAGTGCTTATTGCATCCTAATAAACTTATAATGTGGTTTTAGGGAGTGAGTGCATATCACCGCTCTGGTGAAACTCCTCTGACAAACAGAAATCATAAGAATTTCTTGTAACCACATCTACAAACTCGGATCCAGCATATATAGAGCCACTGCATCTTGAGAAAACAACTTTGAGCAGCTTCTCCCCCACCCACTGCCTCTCCAATAACCGAGTGAGTCATTGCATGTTTGGGGGAAGGAGGAGGAGAAAAAACAAAAAACCCCAAAAAACAAAAATAAAAACAAAAAAAAACCCTTCACAGCACAGCGAGCCCCTCATTTAAGAAAGGGATTGAAATCAATATGTCCGTAAAGGACACTCTGGGGAAAAAACAGAGAGAGTGAGAGAGTGAGGGGAGAGAGGGGAGAGAGAGAAAGCAATCATGTCACATCCCAGCACTTATTGACATTTTCTCTACCTGACCAGCTTTTATAACTGGCACTGTGCTAAAACTCTGCCACGCATAGAAACCTGAATGAACATGGTGGCGTTTAAAATGGCACAACGACCACAAATACCGTATGTTCACGAGATTACACATAAACTAATGCTAAACTGCTTTATAAAAAACTTAAGACTTTACATCAAGATCTTCCACAAGCAATTATTATATCACACACTATCCCACACCCAGCCACCCACACAGGTACACACATGCGCCGAAGAGGCTAATTATGTGATCCGATGTTAATGCAGCAAGCTACAAAACTTCCTCTAAATCAAGTTCAAAGTGTGGGAAAATCAAATGTGTGGATGGGGAGAGAAATATGCATTTTTCAAACTAAAATGTATTAGCTGGCCTAAGAAAGAGACAACACTGGCTGTTTTATATTTATGATAAAACACCATCATCCAATAGAAATTCAAATACGGTCTTATTCTATTGATCACTCAAACGTGCTGTTAAAATGATTGGAACACATTTTCAGAGGACCACTTGAGTTCCCATGCATCAGAGCGAAACGGCAAGAAAACGATTTGTGTTTTGGGTTGCAGGATTTTATATCGAGCTGCTAACCGGAGCCAAATGACATCTGTAATGCTGCAGAAATGCCATGTTATCTGGATAAAGCTGAATGAGTATATTTGCAGACTTACAACCCCGTCAAAGAAGGTTAATTGGCTTTTCAGTTCCTTTAATTATCTAGGTGAGCAAGCACATTATTGCTCATCAATTGTCCCTTGTTTTTCATCCTCCAGCCTTCATCAGAGCCAGCTCCTGATCACAGCACAGCTGTTAGATACACATTTGAAGCTCGTCTCCATCTTTACATTCTCAACCCTGCTGCATCTGATCCACTTGAAGCATCCAATAATTATACCTCTATGAAAGGTGTTGTATATAAAAATTAGAACTAAGGAAAAAAAAATTCAAATCCCGCCTCTGTACCTGCTCCTGGGCCAGGATAGTTGTGTTGTAGTCCAGCGTGTTGCTAAGCACGTAGCAGCTCATGCTCTTGCGGGACTCGTAATCAAAGTACTCAAAGAGTGGCGGGAAGTGTTTGAGCTGCAGGACCGTCAGGATGTTGTTGTAGGTGTCCACGGGAATCTTCAGCAGTCTGGTGAGCTCCTTCGAGACGGCACTGCTCGTCGCAATGCTGCAGGAAAACGATTAACATAAAATACAAAAAGAAATTAAAAATACATTCCTGACCTTGGTATTTAGCTTCTAAATATAAATTGTACTAAAGGAATCTGTTAGGAAATGAAGAAGAAAAAAAAAAAAAAAAAGAAAAAAAAAAAACGCCAGCTATTTTAGATCCTACAACTAGACATTATTGTGACGTAGCTTTTTTGACCTTTAAGCCACACCCCTATATACATGAGTGTGCATAACTATTACTATATTTGCAGACTGCACAGTGCTAAATTGGCAGCTATAGCCCTAGCACCAAAATAACTCTTCTGTAACTGTACCATTCAAAATGTTTGTCTGAATATTTTCTTCTTTTTTTTTTTTTTTAAACAAAAATAAAAACCTGTCTAAGTGGAAATCATTTAGCAGTTTTCTTACACGACTCTTTGCCACCACTATTTTCTCCACTGCAAAGTGTTAACAATGACTGCATGAAAAGAGAACACGCTGCTGTATTTTTTTTACAGCGTGTGGCATTTCAGAATCTGTGTCTTCTATAGAAAAACTAAAAACAAAAAAAGGCTTTTAGAAATCTGAGGTGACCTTAAGCCCAGTGGCGAACGTGTGGGGAGTGAACCTCTATGACTATAATTGAAGGAGATCAAAATGAAGAGGTTTTTCTTTAAAAACCCACCAGCTGGGTAGCAAAAAATGTCCTCTACAATTACAATGAAGTCTCTCTTTAAATTTTTTTTTTTTTTTTAATGCAATACTTTCCCAATTACCATCTGCCAGCCTTTATGAATTTTCTACGTTAACACCAGCATACACTACAGCGAGATATCACTCAATCAGTTATATCAGACATGCACTAAAAGTGTACCAATCAACAAAGACAGCATGATTTTCATATGACTGTGTTAAAGACACTGCCTGAAGGTCCCGCCCCTTTGTATAATCTCACATTGAGACACTGTTGCTTTGAGTTCATTATAGTAAAATAATCGATGGTTTAGGTACGATTTTACAAGCGTTAGACAAATATAAAGTTAATTTGAACAATTAAAACCAATTTTCAGTCAGTTAGAACCAGTTATGGCTGGAAAAGTTAGGTGTCCCAAAACTCAGACATTTATAATTTCACTTGAATTTTTAAAGACATTTTTTCCCAGAAATAAAAGTTTCCAACACCATTACATTTCAGAAGAAAGGGTATCATAATATGAAAATGTCAAGCTGCAACACCATTAAGTGCTGAGGCGAACAGACTAAGCTTTTAAACACCTCAAATTGTTATTTGGAAAACATTCCACTAAAAAAAACTTCTACAAAAAAAAACAAAAAAAACAATACTTTTTAAAAATGCCAGACCATGCATGGGCCTCCTGTTTTTAAAGCTAAGTGTGAAACAAATCGAAGGCAATTGATTAACTGGCAAAGTAAAAGATCTTCTCCTTGTCTAGGCTTTGGTTCTGTCTGAAATTGTTGAATCTGTTGTTACTCACTGTTCAAGGTTGAGCTTGTTGAAAATTTCCACGGTGCTCTCAAGAACTTTGTCAACGTAGTCAACGCGTTCAGGGTAGCACTTCATAGCCAGGTTAATGAGGGACACCTGCAGAGACACAACGTCCTCCGATGGCATGTCCTGCCGAGACTGAAACAGGAAGTTAACATATATATATAAAAAAATAAAAAATAAACCATTTGTTAGGACTGTAATTTGTATAAACCCGAACAGTTGAAATTTCAGTAAAAACCCCATGTACACAATTTAAAACTTAAAATATGAGTACAATCTTGCAACAAAAAGCAAAAAGCATTAATGATTTGTACCGCTATTAAGACAGCAATTAGCAGCCATAAATTAATGATGAAATACTCAAGATTAACTAATCAAAACTGTTATAAAACCAGAACCTATGGCACATTTGAGAGCACTCGGATGTATGTCTACTTCATGCCAAGTGAATATACATCACTCCTGATCACAGAGAATCTGGGAAGTGTTGTCAAGCCATCTAATAACAGTCAGAAAGAGGTGTAGTTTATCAAGGCCTTCAAGACTACATTTTCTCATAAGTAAGCTTCTAGCAAATTCAGCAAATTCAGTGCTGCATTATGTAAAATACAGATCTCTGTAACCACATTAAATGTTAATGCTCATGACAGCAGAATTAGAAAAAAAAAAAATAACTGAATACAAAATTTGAAGCATGGTGGTGGAGAGGTGATGACTGAGGCTTGTCTGACACCCAATGGATTTGGTAATCAATGAGACAACAATGAGCACTTTATAGCAGAGAATTCTTGAGACCAGTGTGAGGCCATCTACACAGCAGTTTAAAATGGGTCAAATATTTAGAGACGACTAAAATGTAGGTCTATTAATGACTAAGTGGAAGTCCAGGGCTCAATCTAATTAATATGCTTCTGCAGGATCATAAAATATCTGTGAATATGAACAAAAGCCCTGAGATGAGTGGGCCAAAATTTCTCTAAAACAATGTGAGACCGAAACTCCAGTAGAATAAATGTATTCAGATTATTGTTGCTACAGGTGGTTCTATAAATGATTATATTATTGGGTGCACTTATGTTTCCCCACCCGGTTTCTGATTATTGCTTTTGTTCTGTTCTTTTCTCTTTTATTTATGTTTATTTTGAACATAAATACGCCACACCTTTCTATAAGCAGCAGGTTCCTACATTGAAACTAATGAACTTTACACAGGCTTTAACGAAAGACAGTGTCTGTTACACGGCTTGTATCAAAACAGTAGCCTACCAAGAAAGTTATTGTTCACCGTCTTTCTCCTTCCTTTTACAACTATTTATCATTCACCATCGGTGAAGCTTTTCTCCCGATGCCGTGCAGCTCAGAACACAGGTGAAGTGCGTTTTTTCATGCCCGGTTGTTTTCAGCGTGATGAATGATTTGCATTTCCTGTAGACAGACCGAGTTGGAGGCAGGTCAAATGTCATCGATATTTATGATGTGGTGCGGCCCGATTCAGTGGGAGCATGCTCAATTTAATCTAAAGAATTTCATTGGTTCACCTGAACCTGTTCGGCAATTTCATTGGTCTAATGTTATGGGGCTCAGTTTTTTGGCATGAAGCTTGTGAAACCGGGAAAAACCCAGGAAAAATCCATAAATTAGCTGCTTCAATTTTTAAGCCGTGGGGTTTAAAGAGTGGGAAAAAAGTAGCGGCTTATAGTCCGGACAATACGGTATTTAGGGCCTGATAAATTAAAAAAAAAATTTCATTTTTTTTATTCTATTTATTTATAGGATCCCTGAATTGATTTGTCAAAAGTTAAGCTTTTATTTTGATATTTTCAGTCCCTTCCAGGCAGTGATGTGATGTACCTGGATGACTGTGGCCACTTGCTGTGAGAAAATATCAAAGAGTTTGATTTCAGCAGGGATTCCAGGTCCATCTTCTCTGTGAGCAAACAGAGCCAACCTACAGAGAGGTTAGGAGAAGGTAAACAACACAATAATGACGTGTAGGAATTGGTAAAAAAAAATAATAATGAAAAAGAAAAGAAAAAAAAAAAAAAAAAAAAAAAAAAAAAAACACCTCTGTGTGTGTGTGTGTGTGTGTGTTAGAAAGTGTGAGAAAAAAAAAAAAAACACAGACAGAGAGAAAAAGAGGAAGAGAGAGAGAGAGAGAGAGAGAGAGAGAGAGAGGAAGAGAGAGAGAGAGAGAGAGAGAGAGAGAGAGAGAGAGACCTGTCAATAAGCGCTATGATGATGTTCTTGACATTGACATGTTGGTGGAGCTCAGCACATGCTCTTAGAAACGGGTTCAGGGTCTGGAGGTGGAACTCGTCTGGGAAGACCTGAGGAGAAAGTGAAAAAGCAGTCGTTTTGCATAAGCACACATACACCTCTTACTTGTTTCTTTAACCACTTAAAACACAAAAGCTCTTGGCATGCCTGAGTGCGGCCGAGCGCCTGAAGCAATTAGACAGCTCGAGGTGACGAGAAAATGAGACGTTCTGTGAAATGAGGCGGCTGAAATGTGTGGCTTTGTTTGCTAATGTTCTCTACCTGTATAATGCACTCCATGAGGTACTCCTGGGCCAGAGAATCTCTGCAGTTCACCACCTGCTCCAGGACTCCTGACAGAACAACCTGAAGAGAACACATAGAATTTCAGTCAATGCCACAATCAGGGTTTATTGCCCAATTTATTTTAAAATGACAAAATAAGGATGGCAAAAGGATTTTCACTATTCCAACATTTACAAAGGATAAAATTCCCAAGGAGGCTCTTGTGGAAAGAAGATTAAATTTTAATAATAAAGAATTTTGATGTTTATTTACGCTGCATTGACAACATTTAAGACACCAGTCATCATGGCAGTGTGTGAAAAGAGATCGTTCAAGATGTTTTTCTTTTCCAATTCTTCCTTGTTGGTGGATAAGAGGGGTATTTTCCCCCTCTTCATGTGCACCAAAAAAATCAGCAAAAAAATTATTCATCACCACCCACAATCCTGCCCAATTGCTTCTATTGACTCACAAGACCATGGCTCATGAATTTACTTTTATACAGTTGTGTAACAATCACATTTTCAGGAACCATAATATTTGCCCAAGACGTGATGGTTATTTAGAATATGAGCGATCGCAAAGAAAGCAAAATATATTTCATGGCCTTAGTGCAAATGCTATAGAAATCCCTCTGCAATTTCATAAATGCATTTGAATATTGATTTATGTAACTGAAATCCAAACGCATTTATGTTTTGTTTTTTTTTATGCAGATTGAAGAAAAATAACAAATGTATCGTGTTTAATTTGTGAGTCTGCTACAGGCGATTTTAAGAAAGACAGTCATGATAAATTCAGGTTTTTTAAACTGGTAATTTAAAGTATTAATACAACATTATGTTTAAAAACTGAGAATTAACACAACTATGAAAACACCAATTCAGGCTATCACATCCAGAACACTTTTAATGTTTTACAAAAAATATTATATAATAATATATTGACTCTTCCGCTACCTATAGATGTGTTATTGTGTCATAAAACACAAAAGCCAATCACATTTCCGTATGCAAATTATGGTCAGGAAAAACTATCTAACCTGGATATTCATTGACCGAGTTTTTTGTTTAGCCTTTTTGTCATTTAATGACTTTTTTTTAAACATACAAGTCAAGCAACATGTTGCTTTTTTTTTTGCACTAATCTTTGTCTATTCCATTTTAGACTTATCATCAGTAATGAATGCATCCTAACACACAACGTCTCACAAAACAAGCAGTCAGGGACATAGTGTCCCGGCTGACAGCTGGTGATCGATGAAAGGAGTCATTAACTCACAGAATCTCTCTTCTGCTTATTAACAGGGACAATTCAGGACCCCAGGCTGTGTTTCCTGATCTAATCAAATACATCAGCTCTGATAGAGCATCTGACAACTGCTTTATCCTGACATACTGTGTAGGTAGCATGCGAACAGTACTTATTAGAATTACAGTGCAACCTCGATACTTGCGGGGGTTACATTCTATCAGTGGGGGGCGGTCAGGGCCAGCAAAGCCTTCTCTGTTGACCTAAACACTATCAGAAGCACTGACCTACATTTACAACCTGAATTCTTATATTTGTTCCATGAAATTGTATCAATTTTTTCCCAACAGTTTGTTCTCTTTATTTCGTAGCGTTTCTCTTGGCTGCACTGCTTCCAGGACGTGTGTTAGACTTTTTTTTTTGTCCAATCAGATTTCAGCCTCTATGTGCTGCCATGCAAATCTAATCTGGAAATCTAATCTAATCTGTAAACTCAACAAAAATTGTGAATTACTTGTCATAAATGTTTTATTTACTAATTTAAATGAATACAATATAAAATAGTTTTAAACATGATGTAATTTATTAGTACAAACTCTGTTTGGAAATGTTACTCCGAACTTTCGAGCCACTCGCGGCTTCTCGGGAACCATCAGCTTTTTCGCGAGTTACACTTAGTCTGGCTCCAAATGAAAAGTCGCAAACTATCGAGGTTGCGAGTGTCAAGATTTCACTGAATATCACATGTCTCAGTGTGTCAAACATAATTTTTTAAATACATCCATTAGCTAAACACTCTAGATAATCATACTGTATAAACTGCACAGCGAGTTTGGGAGGGCAAAAACTTTGACCAAACCTAGTTGTTAATGATTATACAACATCTAAATATCTGGTTCAGCTTTATAAAATGAAATGACATGGACGGTTAGAAAGATCACGCTCAGGACACAGTGTAATCGAATTATTAGTTTGGATTCATCAGCTGTTTGATTCAGCAAAAGGATGCCTATTACTAACAGAATACATTTTTGGCAATGTTTCAGACATTTTTTAACCCAATACACATGAAGAAAACAAGAGATTGGTGGATACCTGTTTGTATTTGTCTACGTTGACGCCCTCGAGCTGGCTGAGTCGGACGAGGTTGGTGCCGACGAGGATGCGCAACTCCTGCCTCTCCTTCTCCCGCTTCTCGCGGTCGCGACTGTGGCCCTGGTGCTGCATTCTCACCCACAGCTTATTCATCTCAGCAAAGTTCAGCAGGACAAAATCGATGGAGTCATTGATGTCGCCGGTCATCTCTTCCCTGCAATAAAAATACATCGAGATGTAGAACACGGAGATATTTATTTACAGTTTTAAACAGAAATGTAAAACAGTTATACATAAGGGAAAAAACAACAACAGGGCACGCTGTAATAAGAAAATGTTGCCGGTTGCCGTGATGAAACGACCATTCCAAAGTTACTGCTGGTAAAATTCACACCTTCTCGCCCAAACATACACAGAATTTAAAAGTACTGTGTACAATTACACAAACAAGTTACATATTTCGTTTAGAATTTTACTAAAATCCTTTTTAATATATTTTTTTATTCATTCTTTTGGTTTCAACTATTAATTTTTTTATTTCATATTTTCTGATTTTTTATAACATTGAATTTTATTAAACACTGTAAAGGAATCATTATTGCTTCAAATATGATTATGATTAATATGATTAATTAGCTATTAAAATGTATAATAAATTTTTTTTTTATACATAGTGCTACCTCAAAACAACCCTTTTTGTCCCCATTCACATTTTTGTTAAAGGAAAAAAGGCGAAGCTATTTTTTTTTTCCCCTCATTGAGAAAGTTTTACGTTTTATGTTACAGAGACTCAAACAAGCAAAGTTCAAGTATAACCAAACCTAAATTATCTTGTGAGCAAAAATAAGGTCCAGAAGTAAATGTCACACTCCTGAGGCCAGTAGATTTACTGAGTATGAAGAACCTCTCTATATCAGTCAGGCTGATCTGAGAAGGCAGCGGGTTTAACCGTGTGTAAACAGAGGGAAAGTGTTTTGGCTCTTACTCAGCCTGTTCTCCGTCATCAGGTAGGATATTGCGTGTGCACTGGAGCAGGTAGTTCCTCAGGAACAGACCTCTCAGAGGATGCTGAACACCACGACACATCTCCACCAGGTCCTTCAAAATGTCCTTGCGTGACTGTGGGAACGAGCGCACGTATACGACTCCCACTGTTATCAGCAAGTACCTGCGAAAGAGAAAGCGGAGAAGAGACGTGACGGAGCGGACATTAATATGGGATTAAATGGCACCTATGCAGGTGGACAAGCAAACAAAACATCTACTGATACCCAAAGTAAACAAGTGGGATATTTATATTAAACCTGTAATGACAGTCGGACTTTAAGGGCACGGAGACGTGACGAGTTTTTAACGAGCCATCCTCCATGTGCTCTTTCACGTCTCGATTTAAAACAACCCATTAATTCTGGTGATCTGTCTCAACATCTGTCTGAGCATATGTTCCCAATGTAGAAATCAGAAGAGTGGAAAATACACACGGCTCTGTGCTTCATCGCATCACCATCTCTCCACTTCTTTACACTCAAGGATACATTTTTTTTTTTATAAATTATCACTGACGATTGGACAGCTGCATACATCTGGTCCCTCTACAGACTATTTTGTTTTTTTAATAAGTAAATAAAACAAACATATTGTGAAACTTCTGAGAAATTGAAATTAAAATGACAGAGACAATGAAGACTCCATAAACACCACCTTATATGGACAAAATCACTCAACACACTCTAACCTAATTCTAATCAGAATCAAGAATTCAAACGCCTTGCGGTGTGATTTGTATTATTAAAACACTAATCTTTTCTTCAAAAAGTGATCGCAGATGCCTGTGATCGTCTGGAGACCAGCCTACGCTGTCGATTCTTTGACAAGCCATTCCTACTTTTACTCTTATTTTGTTTATAACAATATGAAAAATACTTTTGAACAAATTATATGCCACAAAATGAATTTCCTGCAACACCAGGCTTCGTTATTTTCCATCACAATGTGGCTGGTTTTAATTGTGACATTATAAAACAGCAGCACTCAGTTATAGCGCTTTTCTGAATATTAATCTGTAAAATTAAAAATAAAACAATAGCAAAGACCAAATGTATAATATATCAAATGCCTCCAAATGGAGATTGTGAACCTCAGTTTGGGAATTGCAAGTCTAAGACATTTTAGAAAATATTTTCTGACCCATCGAGCATTACATCATAACTTCTTCAGCCGTTTGAGCTACAGGAGCTTGTTTGTTGAATTGAACCACACGTGCCAGCCTTCGCTCCCCAAGTGCATCAACGAGCATTGGCTGCGTTACCACTGTTCCTTTCTTGGACCACTTTTAAACCAAAAACACCCTACAAGAGCTGCAGTTTTAAAGATGCTCTGACCCAGTCGTCTAGACATCACAATTTGGCTTTTGTCAAACTCGTTAAAATCCTTACGCTTGGCCATTTTTCCTGCTTCTAACACATCAACTTTGATGACAAAATATTCACTTGCTACATAATATATACCACCAACTAACATGCACCATGATGAAGAGATAATCAGTGTTACTGTTTACTGGGGGGGGGGGAAACGCGATAAACGGCCGCCAAGCCCAAAAATGCTATTATTTGTATACAGTGCTGTACTCTATTATCACTTCATTTTGTCATTATTAATTATATTTTTATTAATCAATTTCATTATTTTAATGTAAAACTCCATGAAAACAACTCGCTATAAGTTATTTAGTCTATCTGCAAGAGACCGGGGAAATCAGCCAAACGAATTAGTTATGTGGCAAATGCAAGTCCGCGATAAACCTGAGGCGCGAGATTCGAACCGGAGTAAAGTGGCGGGATTACTTTAATGTCATAATGTTATGCCTGATCAGTGTATGTGTGTAATAAAACACACATATACATATACACACATTTTATATATATACACATACATATACATACACACACACACACACACACACACACACACACATATACATACACATGCACGCACATTTTAGAGCTGTCAATCGGTGAATAATATATAATCGCAATTAATCACTTGATTATCGTTAGTTTACTCATTATATATATATACAGTGGGTACGGAAAGTATTCAGACCCCCTTACATTTTTCACTCTTTGTTATATTGCAGCCATTTGCTAAAATCATTTAAGTTCATTCTTCTTCCTCATGAATGTACACACAGCACCCCATATTGACAGAAAAACACAGAATTGTTGACATTGTTGCAGATTTATTAAAAAAGAAAAACTGAAATATCACATGGTCCTAAGTATTCAGACCCTTTGCTGTGACACTCATATATTTAACTCAGGTGCTTTCCATTTCTTCTGATCATCCTTGAGATGGTTCTACACCTTCATTTGAGTCCAGCTGTGTTTGATTATACTGATTGGACTTGATTAGGAAAGCCACACACCTGTTTATATAAGACCTTCCAGATCACAATGCATGTCAGAGCAAATGAGAATCATGAGGTCAAAGGAACTGCCTGAAGAGCTCAGAGACAGAATTGTGGCAAGGCACAGATCTGGCCAAGGTTACAAAAAGATTGGGACGACCAGAACCCTTCCTAGAGCTGGCCGTCCAGCCAAACTGAGCTATCGGGGGAGAAGAGCCTTGGTGAGAGAGGTAAAGAAGAACCCAAAGATCACTGTGGCTGAGCTCCAGAGAGGCAGTCAGGAGATGGGAGAAAGTTGTAGAAAGTCAACCATCACTGCAGCCCTCCACCAGTCGGGGCTTTATGGCAGAGTGGCCCGACGGAAGCTTCTCCTCAGTGTAAGACACATGAAAGCCCGCATGGAGTTTGCTAAAAAACACCTGAAGGACTCCAAGATGGTGAGAAATAAGATTCTCTGGTCTGATGAGACCAAAATAGAACTTTTTGGCCTTAATTCTAAGCGGTATGTGTGGAAAAAACCAGGCACTGCTCATCAACCTGTCCAATACAGTCCCAACAGTGAAGCATGGTGGTGGCAGCATCATGCTGTGGGGGTGTTTTTCAGCTGCAGGGACAGGACGACTGGATGCAATCGAGGGAAAGATGAATGCGGCCAAGTACAGGGATATCCTGGACAAAAACCTTCTCCAGAGTGCTCTGGACCTCAGACTGGGCCGAATGTTTACCTTCCAACAAGACAATGACCCTAAGCACACAGCTAAAATAACGAAGGAGTGGCTTCACAACAACTCTGTGACTGTTCTTGAATGGCCCAGCCAGAGCCCTGACTTAAACCCAATTGAGCATCTCTGGAGAGACCTCAAAATGGCTGTCCACCAACGTTTACCATCCAACCTGACAGAACTGGAGAGGATCTGCAAGGAGGAATGGCAGAGGATCCCCAAATCCAGGTGTGAAAGACTTGTTGCATCTTTCCCAAAAAGACTCCTGGCTGTATTAGATCAAAAGGGGGCTTCTACTAAATACTGAGCAAAGGGTCTGAATACTTAGGACCATGTGATATTTCAGTTTTTCTTTTTTAATAAATCTGCAACAATGTCAACAATTCTGTGTTTTTCTGTCAATATGGGGAGCTGTGTGTACATTCATGAGGAAGAAGAATGAACTTAAATGATTTTAGCAAATGGCTGCAATATAACAAAGAGTGAAAAATTTAAGGGGGTCTGAATACTTTCCGTACCCACTGTATGTATGTATGTATACATATACATATACATATACATGCATATATATATATATATATATATATATATATATATATATATATATATATATATATATATATATATATATATATATATATATATATATATTAGGGCTGTCAAAATCAATTAAATAATTTTTTAGCGGCAATAATTTTATTAACGCCACTTAAATTTAAAAGTGGTCATTAAAACCTTCAATGCAACACACATTTATTCACAACCTCCTTTCTTTACTACTTTCTTTCGGCTTCTCCCGTTAGGGGTCGCCACAGCGGATCATCCGTATTTGTGATCCGCATGTTAGATTTGGCACATGTTTTTACGCTGGATGCCCTTCCTAACGCAACCCTTCCCATTTATCCGGGCTTGGGACCGGCACTAAGAGCGCACTGGCTGTGCAACCCTAATGGCTGGGTTCGGTTCCCTGACTGGGGATCGAACCCGGGCCGCAGCGGTGAGCGCGCCGAATCCTAACCACTAGACCACCAGGGAACTCAACCTCCTTTCTTTACTCAAATATAAAAAAAAGCTTAATAAAAAAATAAACTTCACCAAAAAATCATTTTAAATTACTAAACATTTGTTTTACTGATGCACAAAGTCTCAAATCAAGCACCAAACATTGCCATGAAGCACATGTCCGGCAATTAAAACTGTCCGTGTGGAAACATGGCAAATGTTCCTTTTGGTGTCCTGATGATTTACAGATTTAAATGGACCATAATTACCATAATTACATGCCCGTGTTGATTAGAGTTTTAAAAACTTAAAAAATATTAATTTAAGGTACATGTAAAACAGATAAAAATGTGCCATTTAGTTGCGAGCTAACTCATGACAATCGAGAGATTAATCGCTATTAAATATTGTAATCGATTTATATTATATATAATATAAATTATATTATTAACAAACTCTAAACAATGAGATCTTTTTTAAATAAATAAATATCCAAAATCTAAATCTATAATTCGTTGGTAATTTGAAACAGTGTGACAATTTTTGACGCAACAAAAAAATACTGTCATAGTAGCAAGATGACATATTAAAAGGTAATAAAGATTAATGCCAAATAAAAAGACTTTCACAGAAGACTCTATTCCAAAGTCAATTCTTATAATATTAAAATAATAATGCAATGATATATTGCAACAATGGGTTAATCATAACAATGAAATATCTTTTTAAACAATAAGATAGCACCTAAAAGTAATTTCACACCCTCTATGTTTCTATAAAGCCAGTGATATTTTGGTCTAGATTATAAGAACACCCATAACAACACCCTAGTAGCCTTATACAGAGACCTATACAAACAAGAGAAATGAACTAAACTGGTCGCCTTTGTCACTAAGCATAGGATTGTGTAACAAAACTAAAGACAGAAAGTGTGTCACTCACAGTCTGGGGATGATGTTCCCAGCATACTGTACGAGTTCATACAGGTCGGCCACCTTACGGCCTTTAGCAAACTCGTCAGTCAGGTAAACCTCCAGGTAGTGTAGTTCATCTGATATGGCCATATCTATCACACACAGTCAGGCAAAACACATAACACAAAGCGAAATATCAGTGGGGGATATTAAATGTTAAATAACATAAAAAATTCACATCACTCACTGAAATTCTATCACAAGTCTCATTTGTCTATATATATATATATATATATATATATATATATATATATATTAAAAATATGCTATATAGACAAATGAGACTTGTGATAGAATTTCAGTGAGAGTGATGTGAATTTTTTATGTTATTTAACATTTAATATCTATATATAAAATACATACATACATGTGTGTGTGTGTGTGTGTGTGTATCTACAGTAATATATAAGCTATTAGATTTTATCACAACTATGATGTAATTTAATACCAAATGAATGAATTAAAAACAACCTTTTTAATAAAAAGCTAAAAACAAGAAGACATCATTTGAAGAAACTGGCAATCAAAATAAATGGACTGGTTTTCTTTCATGACAAAGAGAACAGCACTTATAAACACTAAAAACCACATACAGAGTTCATAGTAGCTTTTAGGAGACAGCATGGAGGTCCTGAGCTCGCCCAGCATGTTAGACGCATGTTTCAGTGCATCCATCAACTTATTCTTGTCCTGAAAAACATAAAAGTCTCAGAAACAAATACACTAAAAGGACAACAGTTTCTGGACACCTGGTCATTAGATTCTTGTTATTTTTGAACATTCCATTCTGGATTTAGACCCCATTTGCTGTTATAATAACCTCCACAAGATTTTCCTCTCGATTTTGGAGCGTGTTTGTGGAGATTTGTGCTCATTCAGCTACAAGGACATTAGTAAAGTCAGGTACTGCTGTAGGGTGAGGAGTCCTGGGGTGCAGTAAGCATTCCATAAAATGCCAAAGGTGTTCCCTAGGATTGAGGTCAGAACTGTAGCATAGCAACAGCAGGCCACTCAAGACCACTCTAATCCATGTAAACCCTATCTTCATGAATCTGCCTTTTTGCACAGACATGCAAAAGACACGCAGGGACAAGTGAAGGGAAAATATTGCATACAATTGTCTGCTTTCTTATGTGTTAACAGTTTGGGGGAAGAAACTTGTGTCCCAATACTTTTGTCTATACAGTGTACATTATTTCCATTAAGATGTGGTGCATGTGTATGAAAATCGCATAATTAAGCTCATTATTAAAGTACGAAAAATAACGTTTTTAAGCTTCATTCTTCACTAAAAGCAGCATGAGACAACCCTTTAAAATCATGCCTGTCATTTTTAAATTGCTTAATGACCGATTTCAGCTTTAAAAATTGTGACATTTCAATCCACTGACTTGCAAAATGTCTCAGTGTTCAAGTCATGTGACTTTTCAGCCATATTTACAGCACAACATTACATTCTGAAGAGCCAGGCTTGATGTTACTTGTGTTTACATAAACAGACAAACTTTACTTAACAGTGACACATTTTGAGTTTAAAGGGGAGTGACTTGCTCCACACTACAGATGGGGGCAAACATAATAAACAAACACTGTGGAGTTCGTTACTGAACTTCATAATAAAGTAAATGCTGACTGAACTGTACGCTTCCTCACCCTACATCAGAACCTTACTTTACTAACATCCTTATGGCTGTATGAGTAGAAACCTCCATCCTTAATCCCTTTTCAATTGGAGAACACTCAATCTTAGATCACAGACTAAAACTCTTGAAGTTACTGTGAAGAGTTAAACTTAAGAACCATAAAGGTGGATTTGAACAAACAGTCAGCTACGGCTTAGGACTAAAATCACCATGAACAGCATCCATCAGTGAACAGTTGATCACCTCAACAATAATGGAACTATAATGAATGGGCATTCGGTGTCGCCCAGATTAGGTTTGGTTCCCCTCTAGATTTCCACTGTCGCCACTGACTCAGTCCTTAAAGAATACCTTATATGGACTAATTTATAAATTTGAAATGTATATTTGTAACCTATTTACTTCTGCAAAGCTGCTTTGGGACAATGTTGATTGTTAAACCAATGAAATTGAAATGAAAGGGGGACTAACTGTGGAATGAGATGATCAAAAAGCACCTGCAAATCTTAGTAAAACTTCAAAGCTCTTACTAGGCAACGTTTCATTTGGAAGGACTGCACTTTTACAGCCTGAACTGCTTCATCCAGCAGCTTCTCCTGCTCATCCTGGGGTGACTGCTGAGTGGTTGGCTGGAGGGGGAGAGAGAGAGAGAGCGCAATTAGGAACGAGAAAGAGATTAAAATACAGAAAGAGGGACAGACAGACAGACATTTATAAACAGAGAAATTCAGAGAAAGAGAGAGAAAAAAGAAAGAAAAAAAGACAGAATATGATAAAAAAAAAAGATATAAAGAGATCAAGGGAGAGAAAAAGAAAGATAGAGAAAGAGCAAGATAAAGAGTCCAAAAATTGATAGATTGTGATTGAGAGAGGGAGAAATTGAAAGACAGAGCAAATAGAGAGAGAAAGAGAAAATTGAGAGAGAGAGAGAGAGAGAGAGAGAGAGAGAGAGAGAGAGAGAGAGAGAGAGAGAGAGAGAGAGAGAGAGAAAGGGAAAAATTGAGACAAAGTAATTGAATGGGGAAAAGAAAGATACAGATAAAGAAAGAAAGGGAAAGAGAGAAAAAAAGAAATAAATTAAGAAGAGAGAGAGAGAGAAAGAGAGAGAGAAAGAGAGAATCAGCTGAGGTCACCATTTGATGTATTACTTTAAGCAGCACATTAAACAGTGTTTGTGATGTAAACTAGAAACCGGGATGGATATTTAGTTTGAAAATTTTTTATTTATAAAACCTTGTTGAGAGCAGAAGTTTGCCTCTCCACCTGAAATGTTTACAGTTTTTCTAAAAAAGGGACAGGAATCCTGTTGAAACTTCTCTTCCTAACGTGTTCCCACAGCAGTGAAGCAGCTGAGAATCACTGTGACCTGCACTGCTCAGTCTCTATGGGACTCGGAATACTTCTCACTGACATGAGCATTATGCAATGCAGCAATGACAGCTGACTAGCTTAGCTTCTGTTAGCCGGGTTTCTATTACACTTCCTTTCATTTTCTTTCTAGTTCACTGGAAAGACATTTTACACATTAAATCAACAGTTTATTCATTAAACAATATTCCATCGCATGAGCCCCAGCACACACCTGCACTCGGTCAGACGTCAAGGCTTTGATGCTAGCTCTCTTACAGGGCTTCCAAAACACCAAGGCTAATGCTAGCTAGCAAAGTAGCCGAATGATGCATCATAAAACGTGCAATTGACAAACATAACGTACAAAAACATTAGAGCAAACAAATACTAAAGTTTATCAAATATGTCAAAATGACTAGGGAGAGGAAATCCAGGATTAGCATAGCATACTATAACTAGCCAGGCCGCTGTAATGCCTACTCGAGTCCCAGATAGCTAAAGGCATAAACAAGCTAACTCGCTGATTTATTATTAATTTATCATATTTTATAAACTTCAACAGCCGACATGAACACGTTTTTCTATTCTATTCTCTCTTTTACTTACCATGATGATTAATAACTGAGCTGTTAGCAATCACACTGCAGCTTAAAAAAAAAATCTATCGGTCATGTGACTGCTGGAGATACCTCAGGCAGCGACACAAAGCTGCATGCTGATTGGCTGAGACGTGTGCCCTTGAATGGCGCCTATTGGTTGAAACGTTACATTAGCGGAGTTCTGATTGGTTAAACAGTTTGTGTTTCTGGGAAGTTGTGTTAAGAACAAAATAATATGAAATCATATTTAAATAACAAAAGAAAAGTTTAGTATCAATGATCTAAAAAAAAATAAGCAGTAATAATAAAATAATTATAAGCCAAACAAACAGAAGTCATGTCAAATTATCAAATTATCTAAAATAGTTTTAGAAAAAACTTTTAGTAGATAACCATTTTCTGAATAAAAAAAAAATCTGGAAAAATCGAAATGATTTTTTTTAAATACTACTACTACTACTACTACTGAATAATAATAATATGATAATAATAATAATAATAATAATAATAATAATAATATTAATAATAATAATAATGATTATGGTAGTTGTTGTTGTTGTTGTTGCTATTTTTATTATTATTATTATTATTATTATTATTATAGTCATTATCATCTTTATTTTTGTTGATTTTGTTGTACACATTCATATAAAAAATACAATACTAAGAAGAGGAAGAAAATATAAAAAGAAGATGAAGATATCACGTTTATAACATGCAACGCTTAAATTAATTATTTGTTATAATTAAATTAAATTATTTGTTAAAATATAATGGTTTAAATGTTTTTTATTTTTAAATATAATTAAAAAAAATTTATCAAAGGCGGTTCAGAAAAGAATATAGACCAAAGCGGTGTACAACACTTCCGCATTACGGTGACGTAGTTAAGCTCCACCAATCAGAGCAAAGTTCCCGCGAAAATAGCGCATTTTGTGTCGTTTTACTGGAGGGAAGCGGTTTAACAAACACACACAATGGACGGCGAGTTATTTCGTAAACTTGCCTCTAAACTGGGAATTACAAATCCTAGAGTGCTGAGGTATGATTTTAAGTTTGTTTATTCACAGTATTGTGTGCAAAAAGTGTTAAAAGCTACTTGTAATAAGGTTACGTTGCTGGATTACTCCACATATCAGCCATCACAGTGTGAATCAGGGCTGTAGTGGGAACTCGGTATAACATGTATGTATGTATATAAAGTTTATAAAGTGTGTTTTTGTGATATTTTTCCCAGCCAGGCAGAAGAGTATATGCGGTTGTCTCAGGTAAAGTGTACGGGTCTCGGAGGTTCTACAGCAAGCAGTAAGGCTGTAATCTGCCTCGACCTGGCAACCACGGCCATGAAGTTTCCAATAGACAAGGTGTGTGTTCTATTAGATTTATATGAACCCTTCTACAGGTTTTCTTGCTCTTGTGCAGACTTCTTTAATCCGTGTCACACTTCATATTGATATTTTTTTATTTCATCACCTTTATAATAAGTGAGAACTTGCCATATGGAGTTTGAG
The DNA here is from genome assembly GCF_946808225.1 of Silurus aristotelis. Lineage (NCBI taxonomy): Eukaryota > Metazoa > Chordata > Actinopteri > Siluriformes > Siluridae > Silurus > Silurus aristotelis. The sequence goes on from NC_139582.1 coordinate 11,910,800, forward strand.
ACATTCATGACTATCAAAAAGATTGTTCTCTATAATGGTTTCTGTAGCTTATAAGAATAATCTTGAACTTTCACGAGGATGAATTTAACCATCATATTCAGGACATGACTGTTTTATAAAGACACCGCATTGAAGCACCCATGGAAGACCAGCTGTCCTTATCAAGTCAAGTCAAGAAGCTTTTATTGTCATTTCAACCATATATAGCTGACACATTACACAGTAAAATAAAACAACGTTCCTCCTGAACCCTGGTGCTACATACAACAACAATCACAGAAACAGAAAACACAGGGCTAAGGACTAGTAAGTGTCCTTGCCACATAAAGTGCAAAGACAACACAGGACAGTGCAAGACAAATACACAAAACACAAAACAAAAAAATAGCTTCGCCAGTAAACCTGTTGTAAAGAGACGTAAATTATTATTTTGAGGATACAGCATCTACACCGACAACCAGAAGGCCTTTCCTCAATCTCTAACTCGGAACGAACAAGCAGTCTTGGATAGATGTTTTTGAGCTAGCGTCTGTCGCCCTTCTGACTCGAAGATGCTTTTGTTGCAGTTGGTTGGAATCTGCAACCTGCTCTGAATGACATAATTCATTCTGTTACATTGCAGTTATTTTAAGTAAAAAATCATGAATGTCTCTCTAAAGTGATAGTCAAGCTAAGTTTCATGAAATCCAGTAGTCTTGCTCAGTTTGATTTTAGAACTTATATAAAACATTTCCAGAGTAAAAAGGTTTGTCTACTATCATTAAAACGGCACCAGTGTGTGCGCAACTCTTAGTATTTTCAATTTAATTTAACCTTGTGATCATACACCCCTGTGTGAAAGAGAAGCGTCTGAGCCACGGGTGCACAAAACTACCTACGAGCTTCAGTTCTACACACTTTCAGTTCCAGTTTTCACCCAAGCTGTCAGTTTACCTAAACAATGTTTGAATTGTGAACAAGATATTTGAATGGTTTTGTTTCTGAGCAGGAGTTTGTGGTCAAGCTTTCGGGACTGAATAAGAAAGCATATCAGAGCACTCTAAAAGCCATGGAGTGTATGCTGGACCTGCAGAGCAGCCTGGGGCTCAGGGACCTGGCGGTGCAGTATGGGTGCATGGAGGCAGTAAAGGTGGCGTCTCAGATCCTACAGCGGTAAGCAAGATTGTAATATTTGTGCAATCTAATTACATTCTAATGTTCATTCTTATACCTGAGGCATGCAGAGTGGGAAGTGATAGCTCAGTTGTTAAGACATTAGACTTCTGATCGAATGGTAATGCGTTAATATCCCAGCAACTTCAAGCTGCCACTTTGAGCACACTTTTAACCCTCAACTGCTCAGGTGTATCAATGAGATTGCTGTAAGTCACTCTGGATAAAGGCACCAGCCAAGTGCCATAAATGTAAACTAATTTGAAGTTTTTATTCTTCCTTTTTAATTTTTTTCCTTTTTTTTTTTTTTTTTTTTTTTTTTTTTTTTTGAGCTACAAGGCTAATTGTGTAACATTTTATAGCTACCATATTAATCTTACGTCGTACGTCGGCCCTGAGCCCTTTCCTGTTTGCAGTGGTGGTGATGGACAGGTTGACGGACGAGGTCAGACAGGAGTCTCCCTGGACTATGATGTTTGCAGATGATATTGTGATTTGTGGTGAGAGTAGAGAGCAGGTTGAGAAGAGCCTGGAGAGGTGAAGGTATGCGCTGGAGAGAAGGGGAATGAAAGTCAGTAGGAGTAAGACAGAGTACATGTGTGTGAATGAGAGGGAGGGCAGTGGAGTGATGCGGTTGCAGGGAGAAGAGGTGGAGAAGGTGGAGGAGTTCAGGTACCTGGGGTCAACAGTTCAAAGTAATGGAGAGTGTGTTAGAGAAGTAAAGAAAAGAGTGCAGGCAGGGTGGAGTGGGTGGAGAAGAGTGACAGGAGTGATTTGTGATAGTAGGGTATCTGCAAGAATGAAAGGGAAAGTTTATAGGACTGTGGTGAGACCTGCGATGTTGTATGGATTAGAGACAGTGGCATTGAGTAAAAGACAGGAGGTGGAGCTGGAGGTAGCAGAGCTGAAGATGTTGAGGTTTTCGTTGGGAGTGACGAGGATGGACAAGATTAGAAATGAGTTTATTAGAGGGACAGCACATGTAGGATGTTTTTGTGACAAGGTGAGGGAGGCGAGATTGAGATGGTTTGGACATGTGCAGAGAAGAGACATGAATTATATTGGTAGAAAAATGCTGAAGATGGAGCCACCAGGTAGGAGGAAAAGAGGAAGGCCAAGGAGGAGGTTCATGGATGTGGTGAGGGAAGACATGCAGGTAGTTGGTGTGAAAGAGGCAGATGTAGAGGACAGGGTGGTATGGAGACGGATGATCCGCTGTGGCGACCCCTAATGGGAGCAGCCGAAAGAAGAAGAAGATGATGATATTAATCTTGTACATACAGCTATTTATATCACACACTGATATTGGTTATATTTGTAAGACAAACAAGTTGCACAATATAAACCAAATATGTAAATCTTTTATCTGAAGTGTAGTGAGATTATTACAGCAAACAATGTAACTGTTAGGATCGAAAACTAAACATTGTTTACATGCCAGTGAAGGGGATTTTTCATATCACCTGTTTTTTGTCTCATGTAAAGCTGGAATGTCTTTATATAGTAATTTAAATGTTATGGATTTGATGAGGACCCTGTGCCTGCCATGTCTAAAGTCCTGATGCTAACATGGCGTTAAAGCTAAACAAACGAACAAACGTGCCAGTGAAGGTAAGGTAATGCAGTAATCATGATTAACAAACCATAATCCATGTTGTACTATATTCTGCTTTGTGTTTCAGGTATCAGGCCAGTTTACCTGCAGCTCAGCAGCAAGATCTTGATCTGTCCAAAGCCCTGTTCACTACAGCTGCTCTCTTCACTGCCTGCAAGTTAGTACCGCACAACACATTACCTCTGTGTGTACTGTAGAATAGAAAAGAAAGTCTGTTGTTAATTATAAGTTATAAACAGCTTTGGTATAATCACTTCAATCCAGTCTATAATACAGAACCATGGTGTTGAATATTTTTTTATAGGATCACTCCACATTATGTTTGATTCCTTGCATATACAGTGGTACCCCACATATCGACCGGCTCGGACATCGACAGTTTTTCGACTGAAATTTGCGCCCGCTGAACGGCCAAATGCCCGCTTATCGACCTTTTTTTTACCCCGACCCACACTTTTTTTTTTTTTTACTTTTGTAATGTTTTCAATTTATACTTTTTACTGTATTATTGTCAGAAATCCACCTGCCACGCCCCCTTCGGCGGCTGTCAAAACCTCCTTCAACAATGCACACCTGGGGCCCATTATTTACTTATCCCCAGCTCCTATATAAACCCCTCATTTACCCACACTCCTTGTCGGTTATTGTTGGTATGTGAAGATGTTTGGTGCATGTTTGTCTGTGTTTTCCCTGTCACACGTATTCCTTTGCGTTTCTTCCTTCCTCCACGCGCTCTCCACGGCAGCGCTTTCTTTCCAAAGCGCACCCTGGATTACCTTTTTCCTCCCATGCGTTCGCCCGTAGACCTCGCCCCTCCAGGGCGTACCATGAATATCTCTCTCTCGTTTGTCGGGATTCTATGGACTGCCGTGTGTGTGTGTTTTTGTGTTAAACTTTCCGTGTTTTCGTTAAACCAAAGCAAACTGTGCTCCGGCTTTGCCTCCGCTCATTACGCTGCATAACAATTATATACAGTATTATTTATGTACCTGTATTATTTAGTATTAATACTGCTAAAAACAGGGCAAAATTTGTTAATAAATGGGTATCGGTGGAGGAAGGGAACGGATTAATGGATTTTCCATTATTTCTTATGGGATAATTACATTCGCTCTCGACCACAGTGTATAGAATAGAAACCACTATTTTGCCTGTTTTGTTTTCATATGCGATCTGTACAGATACTACAAAAGTGTTCATAAATTAAAAGAACTTAGGCCACATGACTGAAAAAAATAAACCCAACACTCATATATTATAGAATATGAAGGATAAATGTCAAATATATTTTTGATAAATATAAAAATTTATATTTTCCTAATCAAATTCCAGACTTTTCCACCTGTTCCAGATCCAATTGAATTTTATTTTACCAATCTTAGATACATATTTTTCCCCTCTGATACCAGACCTGGTTATTGTGCCATTGGTCTATCTGCCTGATGATAAGCTGCAAGTTTAGGAGCTCTACCTTCAGGGCTGCTGTTATAGAAAATGACTGCACACCTCCTGACCAATCAGAATTAAGTAGCTGTTGGATTTAAATCATGTCTCTGCTTCTTGTAACATGTGAGGATGTGTTTCTGCTTATTTCACCATTCTGTAATACCTCTGCAGCTTTAATCCTGCGGCTGCCACATGCTGTGATTTGAGGAGCGTGTAAGGAGTGGGGGGAGAAAAGAAAATCACTAACATGGGGGCTGATATTTACTTTAAAGGTGCCTGAAAATCAGAGTTGATAAGAAGCTGGCATCGTCCTCTGGAACGAAGAAGGCTGTGTTTGACAGGCTGTGTGTGCAGCTTCTGAAGCTCGGCCAAGAAATTTGCAGTGAGTACAGTTTTTCTATTTCCTTCTTTCTTTCTTTCTTTCTTTCTTTCTTGTAAATAAATTACTGTTTTAGAAATGTCTGTGGGGGGAGAGAAAAAAAATCGACTTCACACAGGGAGCAGTTCAAAATGATTTGCATCATGTGGCCATTTGCTACAGTTGTCATGGACACGGATCAAATAAGCTTAATGTTTTAATGTTCTACAACTAACCAGGATCTCAGACTTGAATAAACTGTTGGAACTTTGTTTTTGAAAGGCAGAGGGACTGAGCTGGGAACGATATGTTCCAAGTTATTGCAATAAATGATGAAGATGGAAATGTGTTGTGAGATGTTTAATAGAGATGGCAGTGGGGTTTATGCAGACCTTCAGTAACTACAGGAAAATAAAGTTGCTCAGTCACACCATGAAGGTTTGTAAAAGAGTAGTGGAAGCCAGGCTGAGAGAAGAGGTGACCATCTGTGAGCAATAGTTTGGCTTCATGTCGAGGAAGAGCACCACAGATGCCTTATTTGCTTTGAGAATGTTGAAGTATAGAGAAGGTCAGAAGGAGTTGCATTGTGTGTATATAGAGAAATCATACGACAGGGTGGAGAGAGGAGTTGTGGTATTGTATGAGGAATCAGGTGTGTCGGAGAAGTATGTAAGGGTGGTGCAGGACATGTATGAGGACAGTGTGACGGCCTGGGGTCAACAGTGCAAAGTAATGGAGAGTGTTAGAGAAGTGAGGAAAAGAGTGCAGATAGGGAGGAGTGGGTGGAGAAGAGTGATAGCAGGAGTGATTTGTGATAGAAGAGTATCTGCGAGAGTGAAAGAGAAAGTTTATAGGACTGTGGTGAGACCTGTGATGTTGTACGGTTTAGAGACAGTGGCATTGACTAAAAGACAGGAGACCGAAGCAGAGCTGAAGATGTTGAGGTTTTCGTTGGGAGTGACGAGGATGGACTGGATTAGAAACGAGTTTATTAGTGGGCCAGAGCATGTAGGTCGTTTTGGAGACAAGGTGAGGGAGTCAAGATTGAGATGGTTTGGACATGTGCAGAAGAGGGACATGGAGTATATCAGTAGGAGAATGCTGAGGCTGGAGCCACCAGGAAGGAGGAAAAGAGGAAGACCAAGGAGGAGGTTTATGGATGTGGTGAGGGAAGACATGCAGGTAGTTGGTGTGAAAGAGGCAGATGTAGAGGACGGATGATCCTAACGGGAGCAGCGGAAAGAGAAAAAAATTTCATTTATATAATGTTTGATGAAACAAGTTGGGTTCTGTTCTCTTTTTTACTTTTATAGCAGCTGCCACTGGGAGAAAATTAAAACTAGCCATATTAACACTGAAAGTGATTTTTAATCAGTTATGTGCACTGCTACCTTTTAATAGTTATTTTTGGAATTTTGTTTGAAGCAAAATCTTCAAAATGTCCTTAGACATTTGTCTCTCTCTGTCTCTGTCTCGCTCTCTGTCTCTAATACCTCTTCAGTAAAGGAACAGATCAAACCAACACAGAAGAGACAGAAGACTCTGATGGAGACACTGCAGGAAGCAGAGGAGGGTGAGGGGATAAAGTCTGGTACTTTCTTATCCGATGCTGTGTTGGAGGAATGTTGTAATTCATATCAGTGCGGTTTAAAGATTACGAACATGACTCTGTGTCAGTATTGTAACAGTATTTCAATACAGCTACAGGATTAATGAAGAAAATTCATTTGTATTAGATTTGAGTTTAATTTCTTCCCCATTCAGGGTCTTTGTCTATTTAAATTGAATATTATAAATATTCTTGTAAAAGGAGCTAGAAGGAAAACCTGGGTGGACCTGGAGATATTCCCTCATTACATCTCTGTGCATATAAATGTGTTTTTCCTCTTTTTACTCACTCTTTTCCTTTCTCTTCAGTCATTATTGGTTATTCATTCATTCTAAGATTTACTCTCTTTCTTTCTTTCTTTCTTTCTTTCTTTCTTTCTTTCTTTCTTTCTTTCTTTCTTTCTTTCTTTCTTTTTCTTTCTTTCTTTCTTTTTCTTTCTTTCTTTCTCTCCCCCTTTCATTCAGTCATTCAAAGTCCCTCTTTCTCTGCCTCCTTTGTTCTCATTCACTTATTGTCTTCCTTTGTATTCTTTCCCTCTTTCAATTTCTTCCTCACATTCTCCAATATTTACTTTTTCTTCTTATGCTCTCACTCAGCTATTACTTCCCTCCTTTTCTCTTAATCAAATATTCTCTCCCTTCTCTCTTTTTCACCCAGTTCCTTACTCTCTTTTTTTTCTTCTTCTCAATTTCTAACTTGCCTGCTTTCTCCATCTGTTCCTTACTCCCTCATTCACTCACACACCTATCCCTTCACATGCTTATTTACCTGTTCAAATCACTGTTGCCTCTTCTCTCACTCACTCTCTTGTATATGGATGGTTTTGTAGTTGAGCAAAGGCATCTTAAAAATAAATGAGTCCTAAATGAAGTCTGCATCTCAAGAGACATTCATCTTTAAGGCTAAAATCCTGAATTTAACAACACCCCCCCCCCTCTCTCTCTCTCTCTCTCTTTTCCCCCCTTCCCTCTTTCTTCCTCCCTCTCTCAGATGATGGCTTGCCAACGTCTCCTAAGCAACAGCGAGAACTGGCACTAAGGGAAGATGAGTGTGAGGAAGAGACGAAGCAAAATTATGAGGAATGGAAGAAAAAAATTTTGGAAAACGCTCTGAAAGCCAAAAGTAGTGCATAGTGATTTCTATACCTGTTAGACTTTTTTTATTTTTAGTTATTATTTATGTCCTGTTTTCATTTTAAAAATGCCCTTGTATTTTGAATTTGGTTTTCCCCAAGTATCTTTTTAGTGTGTGTGTGGGAGAGACAAACCTGACCTGTGTACAGATATTCCCTCTCCTGTATTATTCTCTCAATTGCATTGACTGGGAAGATATTTTTTTTAGACACGTCTTTATGAATGAGCCATTTAGTTGTGTCTAAATGGTTTGATGATGATGATTATGATATTCATTGTTCATGTGTAGACTGGTGCTTTTTAATCAACTCCCTCATTTCTTAAGACTCATCCACATCAAGTGTCTTGTGTGGCAGTGCGAAGAGGTTGATGTGAACATTTGTAATCACAGTCACACAATTTTGTGTGTGCTCACCTTTAAAGTAAATTCTGCTGCATGATGTTCAACACATTCTGTACTGCTATTTTAATTAAACTAAATGAACAAGTCCTGTTTGTGTGTGTGTTGTCTTAACAGAAGAACTTACAAGTTGGGAAAGAATGCCCTCTTTGGAAAGAAGCATTATTCAGTGGTGGACAGTAGTGAAGTAAACGTAACTTGTTACTGTACTTAAGTAGCTTTTACATATATCTGTACTTATGTATTTTTATTTGGGTAAACTTTTACTTTAACTTCACTAATTTCCGAGTTAAATATCTCACTTTTTTAAATATTACATTTTATAATACTATATTTTACATTTTGCAAAATCAGTCGTTCCTTTTTATTTATAAGTGGATGAAAGTTTAACTGGTCAAACACACAGCAAGCCACCAATGAGGGTTGGGCATTTTACAGAATTCTGGTGTCTTACTGGGTTGGCATTGGTCAGAAGATGATCCATTTTTTCAAAAATAGAATAGCTAACTGTTTTTGCATATTCATAGACCTTTAATTTTTTTGATGAAGGTTTTTGTGCTTTATTGATATGTACAGACACTTTTTATGTAAATGACACAAATTATTATTAAATTTATTATTTTTTTAACTATTATTTAAACTATTATATTACCCAGGGCACCAGGATGTAAAATACTGAATGTATGTATAATGTGTTTATCAGCTATGGATTGGAAGCTGACATGACGTTCATTTCCCTTGGCTGCATACTTCATCTTCACGGGAGGTAATTTATTTCTGGGGGAAAAAAAATCCACCACATCTCCAAAAGTGTATAGATGAGTTTATTGCAGAATTGAACAAGTGTGTCACAAGAGGAAAGAAGCAAGTAAAAGAAAACAACTTGTAGGCTTGTAAATGAGTTTTTAACTATTGTGAGGTAAGAGAAGGTAATTTGGAATATCAGAATATGAAAAAACACCTTCACAGAAGGGAGAATTAGTTTTTCATGAGTGTGCGATAGTTTTTTTGTTGTGCTAAAAACAAAAAATGTGGACACTGAATCATCACATTACTACAATAAAAATGAAACTACAATGAAATGATTTTTAATCAGCTGCTCTTTCTTTGACTAACTAAAATACTATTGTAAAATAGTAAAAGAATGAAATCAAATCAAATCATCCATTCCACATGGTGCCAGTCTGTGCCATGTTCATTGCCCCATCATCTTCACACACTTCACACAGCCTCGGTGAAGCTGTTATGAGCAGAAGAAGAAAGGAATGTTCATCTTTTCCTCCTCGGTCCTGTATTTTTGTAAGAATCACAGCACACTGATGGATCTGTTCTGCTGGAACCTTTTAAGCCGGTTGGCTGCCGTCACCGCATAGAAGTGTTTCTGTAAAAATGGTTGACGTGTTGTGATTACTGGATGTGTCACACCATTTCAGTTTACATTTAAATTCTTTCAACACTTTTTTTCTGCTAAGTGGTTTATATGTAAGTGAGAGTCTAATACAGTGATCGTTCTGTTATGCTGGGAATGAGCTCTGACAGCAACGGGGGTGGGCTAACCCTAACCCTAACCGACCCAAATGTGCATCTTGCCCACCCAATCAGAGTTTGATTTTATATTTTTTTGCCAAATGGAGAAATAACACAAAAAATCCAAGCATGATATCAAACTTCTGATTGAATGGGCAGCCTACAGACAATGAACAATGATCATTCTGCAACAGTCCTACCCAAAGCCCCGTCCCTCCCCAAAACCCTGCTCAAGCAGCACAGAATAATTTTTCCACCCCCAACTCACATTACCTTCATTTCCGCATACATACAAGCTTTAGCTCCGTACTGGCTTTTTTTGAAAGTTTGTCTACATTTTTCTTTTTGTGATTGTTGGGCAGCAGCTAATTAATGCTCATTTTACCAACATCAAATGTTATTACACTTTATTTAACTGCCATTACAACTTGACGTGTGATGTATGTTTTTAAGCAAGGCTAGTGCTGCGTATGTCTTTAGCGATGCTCCTGTTAGCACATCAGAGGCTACGGCTAATAAAGCACTGTTCTTACTCAGTCCTAGATAGATAGATATATTTTTTATCCCAATGGGAAATTTACAACAAGTGCCTCATAGCAGAACCATCTCCTGTGTGTTTCAGCCCCAATTCAGGTGGTTAGTGTTTACAATAAAGATGCTCCATCCAGGCAATATTAGCTAACTACCCAAAGCATGCAGCTTATTTATTCTCTCCTGTCCATTGTGTGTAAATATCTGCAGGAGTATAAGGAAGCATTTAATGAGCTGCATAAATTGTATGTACAGCGCTGGTAATTGGTGTGTTTTCAGCATCATGTGAGAATTCCTTTTCCACACTGTCAAGAATCCTAAACCCCCCTATCGTCCCCCCCATATTACATAAAAAGGAATTTGGTGATCTTGACTCATGAAGAATCCATAACAAATACTTTAGACATGGATGAATTTGTAAGGATTTTTCCATGGGGAACAGGAGATTAATGCTGTAGATAGATGATGGATAGACAGAACAGTAGCTAGATAGAAAAAAAAGAAAATAGGATATAACTGCTCAACAACAAATAAAGTTTCAGGTTGCTTTCGCAGATAAAGTAATAAAGTGAGGGGAAAAAATTATTTAAAAAAGATTACATTATTTTATAATTGGCAAAAACAGAAAAGTGGTTATATAATGTTCTGATATTTTTAGTAATGAATTGAGAAAAAAGAAAAAATATTTTCTAAAGGAAAAAGTTTACTTTTTACCAGCCCACCCTAATATAATTGGCTAGAACTGTCCTGCTGGGAATTGAACTCACAACCTTTCTGTCTTCTCTCTTTTTTACTCTCTACCATATTTCAGAAAATATAGGCAGCAATTTTGAAGTGAATAAAATGCGAAACCACAAGCATGACACCAATTACATTAATAATTAAAATTAAATTTTACTTTTGATATAAAACTACACAAGTAGAAATGTAAAAGAAGTACTAAAAATTTCCTGGACACATATTTAAAACCACTTTAAATGTACTCAAAACACAGAATCTTTAGTGCAGAAAGAGTAGAACAGTATAGTGCAGAGCC